>NW_028290265.1:0-50000 GCF_059628265.1 Tinamus guttatus | reverse complement strand
GGCGGCGCGAGGCGGCAAAGGGGGCGGCGCGAGGCGGCAAAGGGGGCGGCGCGAGGCGGCAAAGGGGGCGGCGCGAGGCGGCAAAGGGGGGCGGCAAAGGGGGGCGGCGCAAGGCGGGAAGTCAGCAACAAAGTCCACTAACGACAACATTCTGTTTCCAACCACTCTCAAGCTCACCTTCTCATTAGGGCACGACCCTTTGTCCGACCATCTCTTTTGAGAAATCTGCAAACACTACTCTCCACCTGAAAAAACAAACACTCACACCCATCCACCTAACCAACGCCCCGCCCCACTCCTTTGAAATCAATAAATACATCTGGAGGGAGACACAGGCTGACCAATCACTGCTCCAGGCTATTGTTGCCACATTCCACTACCTCCTCCTTGCTATAGTCCTAGATGCATGCCAAAACCCAAAGAACAAGAGCAAGCTCAAAACCAGAGCAAAACACCATACAGGTACACCACCGATCAGAGAGAAACACACTGGAACTGCCTGCCCCAGCAAACCCACACTGCCTCCTGTACAAAACCCAAAACATCACTCACGCACCACTCACCCAAGAGAGGCAACCATACTAGATGGCCTGGCAGCACACGCTCAAGACGCGCACACGCTCGAGACAGCCCGACACCTTCTATCCCTTCACTTAGCTTTTTCAGGACACAGGGTCACCACAGGACTTTGGGAGCCATCCTCGACAGGCAGATGCATCTACTTCAATCTTCTTATTTTGGAGACCTTGTTCATATCCATCACCTGCCAAACCGCAGCACAAGTGGTCACCCGTGTAAACCATCAGCTCCCACCTCACCCGCAAAAACAGTCTGCCCCAAAGTACTGCTGTCATTCCGCTCACCTGCTCTGTATCAGATCCTCACTCTGGTATCGGGGCTGTGATGACACCTAGAACACACACAAATCAAGCGACTCCTCCATTGGGCAGGGGTGACTACTGCTAGATATAGCGACGCATTCTTCTCTCCGGTCACTCTGCCTCACCTCAACTCCTCAGCTGTGAAGGCAAAAGGTCCATACAGCACCTGAAAGAGCAGAGGAAAAACAGATCACTAAGAGGTAACTTAGAAACTCTACCTAACACAAAAAGAAAAAGACATGTACACACAACCGCACACACACGAGCAAACATGCACACACACACCATCGGGCAGAAAGCCCTAACCCACCACTACACACTGAGCTGCTCTAGACAAGCCCTACAACATTCAAATAGCGCTAGCCATAGCATAAAGAGGTTAGCTAAGAGCAAATGACTGAGACAAAAAGATTCAAGCAATAAGGAGCCAGGGCCTTGACAAAACCAGTAAAGAGCGCAAGGCGGGGGGGGCGGCGCAAGGCGGGGGGGGCGGCGCAAGGCGGGGGGGGCGGCGCAAGGCGGGGGGGGCGGCGCAAGGCGGGGGGGGCGGCGCAAGGCGGGGGGGGCGGCGCAAGGCGGGGGGGGCGGCGCAAGGCGGGGGGGGCGGCGCAAGGCGGGGGGGGCGGCGCAAGGCGGGGGGGGCGGCGCAAGGCGGGGGGGGCGGCGCAAGGCGGGGGGGGCGGCGCAAGGCGGGGGGGGCGGCGCAAGGCGGGGGGGGCGGCGCAAGGCGGGGGGGGCGGCGCAAGGCGGGGGGGGCGGCGCAAGGCGGGGGGGGCGGCGCAAGGCGGGGGGGCGGCGCAAGGCAACAAGTCAAGGAGAAGACCCACAGATGACAGCATTCTTTTCAACCACTCTCAAGCTCACTCTCTCATTAGGGCAGGACCCCTTGTCCTCCCATCTCTTTTGAAAGATCTGCAAACACTGTTCTGCATCTGAAAAAACAAACCAACACACCCACCTGCCTGATCAACCCATCCCTGCTTCTTAAAAATCAACCAACAAATCAAAAGGAAGACACAGGCTGACCAATCACTGCCCTAGGCTACTATTGCCACATTATGCTACTTCCTACTTGCCATAGTGCTAGATGCATGCCAAAACCCAAACAACTAGAGCAACATTGAAACCTGAGCAAAACACACAGCTACAACACAGACCAGAGAGAAACACACCAGACCTGCCTGCCCCAACACACCCACACTGTCTGCTGTGCAACACCCAAATCATCACTCACGCACCACTCATCCAAGAGAGGCAACCATACTAGATGGCCTGGCAGCACACGCTCAAAACGCACACACTCAAGACAGCCCAACACCTTCTATCCCTTCACTTAGCTTTCACAGGGCATGGGGTCACCACAGGACTTTGGGAGCCATCCTCGACAGGCAGATGCATCTTCTTCAGTCTTCTTATTTTGGTGGCCTTGTTCACCTCCATCACCTGCCAAACCGCAGCACAAGTGGTCACCTGTATAAACTGACAGCTGCAACCTCACTCACAAAAACAGTCTGCCCCAAAGTACTGCTGTCATTCCGCTCACCTGCTCTGTGTCAGATCCTCACTCTGGTATCGAGGCTGTGATGACACCTAGAACACACACAAATCAAGCGACTCATCGATTGGGCAGGGGTGACTACTCCTAGATCTAGTGACGCATCCTTCTCTCCAGTCACTCTGCCTCACCTCAACTCCTCAGCTGTGAAGGCAAAAGGTCCATACAGCACCTGAAAGAGCAGAGGAAAAACAGATCACTAAGAGGGAACCTGGAAACTCTACTCCACACAAAAAGAACAAGACATGTACACACAGCCACATACATACATGAGGAAACATGCACACACACACACACACCATCAGGCAGAAAGCCCCAACCCACCACTACACACTCAGATACTCTAGACAAGCCCTACAACATTCAAATAGCGCTAGCCATAGCATAAAGAGAATAGCTAAGGACAAATGACTGAGACGAAAGATGCAAGCAATAAGGAGCCAGGGCCTTGACAAAACCAGCAAGGCGGAGAGGGGGGCGGCGCAAGGCGGGAGGGGGGGGGGGCGGCGCAAGGCGGGAGGGGGGGGGGGCGGCGCAAGGCGGGAGAGGGGGGGGGGCGGTGCAAGGCGGGAGAGGGGGGGGGGCGGTGCAAGGCGGGAGAGGGGGGGGGGCGGCGCAAGGCGGGAGAGGGGGGGGGGCGGCGCAAGGCGGGAGAGGGGGGGGGGCGGCGCAAGGCGGAGGGGCAACGAGAACGCCTACAAATGACAACGTTCTCTTTCCAACCACTCTCAAGCTCATTTTCTCATTAGGACAGGACCCCTTGTCTGCCCATCTCTGAAGAAACGTGCAAACACTGCTCTCCATCTGAAAAACAAACCCACCACCTGCTGCACAGACCTCTCCCTGCACCTCAAAAATCAATCGATACATCAAGCAGGCAACACAGGCTAACCAACCACTGCTCCAGGCTACTGCTGTCACATTCCCCTACTTCCTACTTGCCATAGTGCTAGACGCATGCCAAAACAACAAAAAACAAGAGCAACCTCAAAACCCGAGCAAAACGGCAAAGCTACAACACACACCCCAGAAAGACACTGGAACTGCCTGTCCCAGCAAACGCACACCGACTCCTGGGCAACACGCAAAACATCGCTCACGCACCGCTCTTCTGAGGAAGACAACCGTACTAGATAGCCGGGCGGCACACACTCAGGACAGCCCAACAACTTCTATCCCTTCACTTATCTTTCACAGCGCCCAGGGTCACCACAGGACTTTGGGAGCCATCCTTGACAGACAGACGCATCTTCTTCAATCTTCCTTGGGGTACCCATTTCAACTTCATGAAAGTGAAGTTCAACTTCATAACCTGCCAAAACACAGCACAAGCGCCCACCTCCCGTGAGGGTCACCTCCGGGACCAGCTACAAAACAGCCTCCCCCAAAGCACCGCCGTCACATTACCCACCTGCATCACGTCAAATCCTCACTCTGGTATAGGAGATGCCATGATGCCTGTAGCACCTAGAACAAACAAAATTACCAAGTGACTAATCTGCTACACAGAGATGACTAGTCCTAAAACTATTGACACACCAGTATACTCAATTAGTCACCCTCACCTCCAACCCTCATCCGCAAGGAGCAAAGGCTGGCTCGCCACCTGAAGTATCAGAGGAAAGGCAAATCGGCGAGAGGCGGCCGACAACGCCGTCCGCGCCGAAAAGGGGCGGCCCGTAAAAGCCGAACGCGAGCCGGCGAGAGGGTCGGCGGTAGCCGGACGACACCCCCTTACTATAAGCTCCATTCCGTCCCGCGGAGCGACGCTCACCTTGCCGAGGTTCTCTGGAACCCGAGCGATCCGCTCTCTGCATGACACCTGTGAGCAACTGAAAAAAAAAAAAGTCATCAAGAAAGGCCACAAAGCACAACACCCTCATTTCACCTCTTCTCTAACTCAACTTTTTATTAGGGCAGGAGCCCTTTTCCCCCACCCTCTCTGTTGAGAATAAAAACCTCAGGAGCTGAGCAAAGCACTAAACAGCAACAACGCACCATAGAGACACGGGCTGGAGGTGCCTGCTCTAGCCTACCCTCCGCTTTCTCCGGTGCGGCACCCAAAATGGTACCCTCGTATCGCTCAAACAAAATAGGCATCCATATTAGACAAGCCGGTGCTACGCACGCACACACGGTCAAGGCAGCCCGATACCTCCTATCCCTCCACTTAGCTTTGGCGGGGCTCTGGATCAACGCAGAACTTCAAGAGCCATCCTCAATTGGCAGAAACATCATCTACCATCTTATTTCAGGTGCACCGTTCTCCACTGTCACCTGTCAAACCAGAGAACGAGCGGTCACCCTCGTAACGGCCAGTTCCCGCCTCTTCCGCGTAAGCGCTCTCCCCTAAAGTACTGCTGTCATTCTGCTCGCCTGCACTGTGCCGAATCCCCGCTCCGGTATCAGGGCTATAATGACACGCATGACACCTAAGAACAAACAAAAGTACCAAGTGACTCATCCATTAAGCAGGGATGAGTGCTCCTAAATCTACTGACACACCGTTCTATCCGGTCACGCTGCCTCACCTCAAATCCTCGGGTGCAAATGCTAGAGGCCTACACGGCACCTGAAAGAAAAGGAAAAGCAAATCACCGAGAGGCAGCCTGACAACACCCCACGGCACACAAATAACCCAAGGCACACATGGAAGCATCCCTTCTCACCTGTTCTGGCTCCTGCCCACGTAGCTTCTCCTCTCAACAACCCTTAGCACGACCTGCAAAAAACAAAGAGAGAGGACACCTCAAGGGGATGACAAAAACCACAAGCCCTTCTGCAACAATACCCTGCTACAACACCTTTACCTCTGTGAGCCCGTCCAGAACGACGGCCAATGCTCCGCAGCCGCTACGCCCGCTTCGGCCTCTGGAAAAGGAGAACACGAGGGAACGAGAAGGACGGGACCGGGAGGACAACGCCCGTACGCTAGGCTCCGCTTTCTCTCACGGGCCCACGCTCGCCTCGCCGCGATCCTCTGGAACGCGAGCGACCCGCCAGCCCCGTTACTCGGCACCTACGGACACAAAGGAAAGTCATCAAAAAACCCACAGACCGCGAGACGCCCCTTCCAACAACCTTCTAGCTCATCTCCTTAGGGCAGGACCTTTTCTTACTCCTGCTCCTTTGGGAACCCTAGGAATACTGCTCTACATTTCAAAAGAGAAACAATGCCTACCTGCCAGACCCACAGACAACCGTCCCACCCAAAATAAATTGATCGATCAAGGGGATTACTAACACGCTGGCCAATCGCTCCTCCACACCTTCACTGCCAATCTCTGTGCGCTACTACAGCCCGCTCCCACGGGCAAGGCAGCTCCAGCTGCACACATAGAGCCACACACACAAACATCATTGGACAAACAGACAAAAGTCCTATGCAAAGGAGAACTATTACTGCACAGAAAATAATGAGGACTAGAAAAATCCAGTGGCATCACAGCTGCGTGGCCCCGATGCTGGGCACAAGCAAGGCAGTCAAATGCCAGCACTCGTGTCAAAAACAGGCCAGCAAAGCCAAAGATAGCAATGAGGAAGAGACCTTCAAAAGAGATCTGATGCTGTAACGATGCAGGGAAGACAGCCCCGAAAGGGTGCCGCAAAGGCACGACACGAGACCGGCCTCCGAAGAGGAACGTGGGGCGGACGAGGCTCCGATGACGGCGCAGAAGATGAACGGCCGCAAAGAGCCGAGAGACCGACCCGGAGGGACGGAACGCCCCCGATCCGCGTTCGCGGCGCGAGATGGGATCCGCCGGCACGAGGATGATGACGATGACTCGAGCCAGGCAGAAAGACAAACGATGCCTACAGCACTACTGCTGTACAGTGCGAGATGCCTTTTAGAACCATAGAACAAGAGGAACCTCAAGACCTGATCAAAACATCAAACAGCTACAACACAGACCATAGACACACGGGCTGGAGCTGCCTGCCCTAGCAAGCCCACACTCTCTCCTATGCTACACCCAAAACACCACTCTCAACACTCAAACAACAGAGACATCTGTACTAGACACACACACACACAGTCAGGACAGCCCAACACCTCCGATCCCTCTACTTAGCCTTGGTGGGGCTCTGGGTCACCGCGGGGCTTCGGGAGCCATCCTCAACGGGCAGAATCATCTTCTTCCATCAGATTTCAGACACCCCATTCACCACCACCACCTGTCAAAATAGAGGAGGAGTTGTTACCCTTGTAACAGCCAGCTCCCACCCCAACGGGATAAGCGCTCTCCTCCAAAGTACCCCTGTCCTTCTGCTCACCTGCACGGTGCCAGATTCCCACTCCGGTACCGGGGCTGCGAGGACACGCAGGACACCCAGAACCAACAAAAGTACCAAGGGACTCATCTGTTAGGCAGGGATGACAACTCCTAGATCTACTGACACACCATCCTATGCAGTTACTGCCTCACTCGAGTCCTCTGCTGCCAATGCCAAAGGCCTACACAGCACCTGAAAGAGAAAAGGAAAAGCAAATCACCAAGAGCAGCCTGGCCACACCTCACCACACACTAATAACCAAACACAGACATGGAAGCACCGCATCTCACCTGCTCAGGCTCCTTCCGTCCACTCTGTTTCGCCTCTTAGCAACCCTTAGCACAAGCTGCAAAAAATGAAGGGAGAGGACAGAACCACACCTCATGTGCAACAATACCCCACTACAACACCATTACCTCTTCCATGAGCCCGTCCGGAACACGGGACGATTCTCCGCAGCCGCTACGCCTGCCATGGCACCTGGAAAAACAGAATATGAGTGAACGAGAAGGACAGGACCGGGAGGACAACACCCACGCGCTAGGCTCTGCTTTCTCTCGGGGGCCCGCGCTCACCTTGCCGTGATCCTCTGGAACGTGGGTGACCCGCTGGCCACGTGACTCGACACCTATGGACACAAAGGAAAAAGTCATTAAAAAAGCACACAGACCACAAGGCTCTCCTTCCAACAACCCTCTAGCACATTTGCTTAGGGCAGACCTTTTCTTACTCACGCTCCTTTGGGACCCCTAGGAACACGGCTCTAACATCTCAAAAGCAAAGCAATGCCTACCTGCCAGACCCACAGACAACTGTCCCACCCACAATAAACTTATCAATCAAGCAGACAACTGACACGCTGACCAATCGCTCCTCCAGACCTTTGCTCCCAACCTCTGTGCGCTACTACAGCCGACTCCCACGGGCAAGGCAGCTCCAGCCCCGCACGTACAGCCACACACACAAACATCACGGGACAAACAGATGAAAGCCCTATGCAAAGATGAACTATTACTGCACAGAAGATGGCAAGGACTAGAAAAATCCTGCCACATCACAGCTACGCGGCCCCGATGCTGGGCACGAGCGAGGCAGTCAAATGCCAGCACTCGTGTCAAAAAGGGGCCAGCTAAGCCCATGATGAGGAAAGGACCTTCAGAAAAGATACAATGCTGTAACGATGCAGGGAAGACAGCCCTGAAAGGATGCGGCAAAGGCACGACATGAGACCGGCCTCCAAAGAGGAAAGTGGGGCCGATGAGGCCCCGATGATGGCGCAGAAGATGAACGAGATGAACGGCCGCAAAGAGCCGAGAGACCGACCCGGAGGGACGGAACGCCCCCGATCCGTGTTCGCGACGTGAGATGGGATCCGCCGGCACGAGGATGATGACGATGACTCGAGCCAGGCAGAAAGACAAAGAATGCCTGTAGCACTACTGCTGTACAGTGCGAGATGCCTTTTGGCACCATAGAACAAGAGGAACCTCAAGACCTGATCAAAACACCAAACAGCTACAACACAGACCATAGACACATGGGCTGGAGCTGCCTGCCCTAGCAAGCCCACACTCTCCCCTATGCTATACGCAAAACACCACTCTCACCACACTCATACAGAAGAGACATCCGTATTAGGTGCACACAAACAGTCAGGATGGCCCAACACCTCCGATCCCTCTACTTAGCCTTGGTGGGGCTCTGGGTCACCGCAGAGCTTCGGGAGCCATCCTCAACGGGCAGAAACATCTTCTTCCATCGGATTTCAGACACCCCATTCACCACCACCACCTGTCAAAATAGAGGAGGAGTTGTCACCCTTGTAACAGCCAGCTCCCACCCCAACGGGATAAGCGCTCTCCTCCAAAGTACCCCTGTCCTTCTGCTCACCTGCACGGTGCCAGATTCACACTCCGGTACCGGGGCTGCGAGGACACGCAGGACACCCAGAACCAACAAAAGTACCAAGGGACTCATCTGTTAGGCAGGGATGACAACTCCTAGATCTACTGACACACCGTTCTATGCAGTCACTGCCTCACTCGAGTCCTCTGCTGTCAATGCTAAAGGCCTACACAGCACCTGAAAGAGAAAAGGAAAAGCAAATCACTGAGAGCAGCCTGGCAACACCTCACCACACACAAATAACCAAACACAGACATGGAAGCACCCCATCTCACCTGTTCAGGCTCCTTCTGCTCACTCAGCTTCTCCTCTCAGCAACCCTTAGCACAAGCTGCAAAAAATGAAGGGGAGGACAGAACCACAGCTCATGTGCAACAATACCCCACTACAACACCATTACCTCTTCTGGGAGCCCGTCCGGAACACGGGACGTTGCTCTGCAGCCCCTACGCCTGCCGCGGCGCCTGGAAAAACAGAACACGACCGAACGAGAAGGACAGGACCGCGAGGACAAACACCCACGCGCTAGGCTCTGCTTTCTCTCGTGGGCCCGCGCTCACCTTGCCGTGATCCTCTGGAACATGGGTGACCTGCTGGTCACGTGACTTGACACCTATGGACACAAAGGAAAAAGTCATTAAAAAAGCACACAGACCACAAGGCTCTCCTTCCAACAACCCTCTAGCACATTTGCTTAGGGCAGGACCTTTTCTTACTCACGCTCCTCTGGGAACCCTAGGAACACGGCTCTAACATCTCAAAAGCAAAGCAATGCCTACCTGCCAGACCCACAGACAACTGTCCCACCCACAATAAACTGATCGATCAAGCAGACAACTGACACGCTGACCAATCGCTCCTCCAGACCTTTGCTCCCAACCTCTGTGCGCTACTACAGCCGACTCCCACGGGCAAGGCAGCTCCAGCCCCGCACGTACAGCCACACACACAAACATCATTGGACAAACAGACAAAAGCCCTATGCAAAGATAAACTATTACTGCACAGAAGATGGCGAGGACTAGAAAAATCCTGCCACATCACAGCTACGCGGCCCCGATGCTGGGCACGAGCGAGGCAGTCAAATGCCAGTACTCGTGTCAAAAAGGGGCCAGCTAAGCCCATGATGAGGAAAGGACCTTCAGAAAAGATACAATGCTGTAACGGTGCAGGGAAGACAACCTGACCCTGTGCCAAAATACTTAAATACATCAGGTAGATCGTGTGCAGGCTGACCGATTACCTCTACGGGCCATCGCTTCCGATCTCCATGCGCTACTACGGCCGACTTCAACAGGTAAGGCGGCTCCAGCCCCACACGGACCACCACGCACACAAATATCAGAGGACAGAAAAAAGCCTTACGCAAAAAAAGAACCATTACTGTGCAGAAGGTAGCGAGGGCTACAAAATGTCTATGACATGAGAACCGTGCGGCCCCGATCGATCGGGGCTTCTGCCGAGCGAGCCGATCGCCGGCGCCCGTGTCAGAAAGGGGCCGGCAAAGCCATAGAGAGCGATGCAGAAGAGACTGGCTAGAAAGATCCAATGCTGCAATAATGCAGGGAAGACAATCCTGAAAGTATGCCGGGAAGGCACAATACAAGACTGGCCTCCGAAGAGGAAAATGCAGTCGGTTAGGCCCCAAAGATGATCGTCAAGATGAACGTCTACAGATGGCCGAGACCAAGAGTCGGAGGCAGAGATCGCCCCTTAGCTGTGTTTGTGGCGCGCTGGCACCGTGATGATTGCTCAGATCGGTCTGAAAGACAAAGGATGCCTACGGCACTACTGTTGAAACAGTGCCAGATGCGTTCTGGACCCCGAAGAACAAGAGCCAGCTCAAGATCTGAGCAAAACAGGACACAACTACAACACGCACCCTTGAGACACGGACTGGAGCTACCTGCCCTAGCGAACCCACCCTTTCTCCTCTAAAGGACTCAAAACACCAGCCTCATGCACCAATCACATCCTGTTCATCGCATTTACTGTTCTACTTTACTTTTGAAGGTTCTGGATCACTGCTGGGCAACAAGACAAAGATCTCAAAAACATCTAGATCTCTTGCAAATTTCTTTGGATTTACCTTCATCGGAGGCTAAATCAAATCATAGAAAAAACAAACAGACAAAAGACTAATGCCTAAAAAAACATACAGCTGGAGACTCAGGACGCCTAAATACCCCATATGAAGACACTAATCCAAGAAAAAGAAAAAAGAAAAAAAAAAATTTTTAAACCCTCTAGAGCTCCTACCAGCTCACAGCTCCATTGATGCCCTTCGGCAGTCTTATTGTGCAAAATACCCTTTCTTCTCCGAAAACAAGGATAAATACTCCTGGAGAACTTCAATCCCTCCACAGTTGCTATCCTCCAAGACCCTTCAAGCCCTGCGCTCCCAGAGGAAAGCGAGAGCAGAATGAGCTCCTCAGCCCCCAGCCCTGGGCTTATGTAGCCGTCACGCCACCCGCCGCCCTACCCAGCAGCCCTTGCAAAGGGAGGGGCCCGCTAATCACAGCCATAAATACAGGTGGGGGGGGCCACCCCAAAGGTCTTTCTTCCCTAGGTAAAGTAGGGAGCATAGAAGAGAGAAATGCTGCAGCAATGAAACAGACCCTCGACAGGACTACGGAGACTGCAGCTCCCGTGTTCAGAATATCAAGAGGTCTGTTATTAAAATTCTTTTTATCCTACCTACTCCTAGAGTGTGTGTTGAAAGAGTTCTATTACGGGGAGAGGAGACCAAAAGAATTTTTAGGGGGCAAAACCAAAGAAGCTTGCAGGGAGGAGAGAGAGAACTCTCTGGAGGATAAAGAGAGGTACTGGGAGAAGAAAAAAAAGTATGTGGAGGAGAGAGGAAGAGAATGCAGGGGAAGAGAAAGATTTATTAAGTAAAGAAAAAGAATTAGTGAGGACAGAGAAAAAGTTAAGAATAAAGGAAGTGAAAAATGAGAAGTGTGAGTGAGAAAGAGATTTACTGGTGGTTTTAAAAAAGAGCAAGTAGGCATCGAGAACTGTTGTTACTAGTGGGGGAAATAAGAGAGCTGTTAGCAGAGGAATTAAAAATTATGAGCGGGCGAGAAAGAATGCGATTAGCGGGAGAGGAAGAGCATTATGAGCGGAAGAGAACAATAATGAAGAGGAGGAGATAAAGAGAAGTATTGCGCGGGGAGAAAGAACTATTAGCAGGAGAAGAGAAGAAATATTTGGCCCGAGACAGATTTATAAGCTGGAGAGAGAGAGATTAATTATGGGTAGATAAAGAGAATTATTAGGTGTCAAGACAAAGAGTTATTAGTGGGAAGAAAAGAAAATGTTGGGGGACCAGAAAAATTATTAGCAAAAGAAAATTATGAGGAGATGAGAAAGAATTAAGAAGGGGTGAGCAGAAGAATCATTAGTGAAAGTGACCAAATCATTAGAGGAAGAATAAGACATTTCATAGCAAGATAAAGAAGTTTTTGGGGGAAAAGCAAGAGAATGATTAGTCCGAGAGAAAGATTTATTGTGGGGAGGGGAAGAGGGGCATTTTGGCAGGAGAGGAAGAGGTTTTTACAGCAAATAGAGAATTATTAGCGGGAGGGCGACACACGTTCACGAGAGAAATTTGAGTAAAATAAGGAATTATGAGCGTGAAAGGAAGAGAATTATTAGCTGAAGAGGAAATTATACGGGAATGGAAATATGAATAGCATGATGAGCAGGAATAAAGGGAATTATTAGGTGGAGCAGAATAATTAATAGGAGAAGAGAAAGAAATATATTAGGGGCCAAGAAAGGGAACTATTTGCAGGAGAGGAGGAGAATTTATCGGTGGAGAGCAGGAGAATTATTAGCGAGAGAGAAAAGAAATAGTAAACAGGAGAGGAAGATAACAAATAAGAACAGAGAGGGAAACACGATGATTGGCAGGAGATGAAAGGGAGTATTAGGGAAATAGGAAGAAAAATATTATTGAGGAGAGGGAGATAATTATTAGGGAAATAGAAAGAAAATTCTTAATTGGGGAAGAAGATAATAGGAGCAGAAAAGAAGTATTGCAGAAGCGGAAGTGAACTAGTGAGAGAGGAAGGAATTTTTTTTCAGGGAATAGAAAAAGAATGTCTTTTGAGGGAATAGAAAATTTATTAGGGGAAAGAAATTTATTAGGGGCACAGAAGGAGAATTAGTAGGAGAGTAGGACTATTAGTGAGAGAGAAGGGAATTGTTAGCAGGATAGAAATCATATTTTTATGGGAAGAGCAGGAGAAGTATTAGCGGGATAGAAAGGTCATTATTAGTGGGAGAGGAGGAGAATTATTATTGGGAGCGAGAGAGAATTATTGCCGGGACAGGGAAATTTTTAGTGAAAAGACAGAAAGAGATGAGTGGGAGAGGAAGATAAGTAGCAGGAATAGGGAGAGGGAAATATTAGTATGGGAGAAAGGGAATTAATCGGAGCAGAGAAAGCAAGTAATTAGCATGAGAGAAAGGGCAATGTTACCGGGCAGGAAGATAATTATTAGGGAAACGGGAATAAAATTATTGGCTGGAGAGAAAGGGAATTATTAGGGGAATGGGAAGAAAATACTTGGCGGGGGAAGAAGGGAATTCTTGGCGAGAAAGGACAGCGAAGAATTAGCGGGAGAGAACGGTGTTGAATTTCAGGGCAGCTTTAATGGAGAGGAAGATAATGACTAGGAGATGAAAAAGGGAAATATTGACGGGAGAGGAAGAGAATTATTATTGGGACAGGAGAAGATATATTAGCGGGTGAAAAACAGTATATGGGAATAAAGTATTATTAGCAGGAGGGATGGAAAAGCATTACCAGGAGGGAAAAAAATTCCTAATGGAATAGGAAAGAAATTATTAGTGTGAGAGAATGAATAATTTGTGGATGAGAAAGCGAATAATTAATGGGAGAGAAAGGGAAAGATCTGCGGGAGAGAAACAGAATTAATATGAGCAGAGAAAGTGAAATTTTAGGGGGTGTGAAAGATTTATTAGCCGCTTAAGAAGTTAATGAGCGGCAGGAGAGGGAAAGAATTATTATTGGGAGAGAAAGAAAATTATTAGCTAAATAGGAATAGAATTACGCATACAAGAGGAACAAAATTATTAAGGGAATAGGAATGTAATTCTGAGGGGGAGAGGAAGAGAGAAAGATATTTTGGAGGAATAAAAAGAGAATTGTTAGTGAGAAAGAAAATTAGTAGCAAATAGGAAGACATTTATTAGTGCAATAGGAAGAGAATTATTTGTGCAAGGGGAAGGGAATTGTTAGGAAGAGAAAAAGAATTATTAGGAGAATGGAAATGGAATTATTAGTGGGAGAGAAAGGGATTTATTAGCTGTAGAGAAGATAGTTAATGGAAACACAGAAAAAGAAATAACCGGGCAAGAAAGGGAATAACTGGCGGACAGCGAGGGAATTATTGGCTGGAGAGAAAGAGCATTAATAGCTATAGATTAGGAGAGTAGGAGTAGAAGTATTACGGGCGTAGGAAGAGAATTATTAGCAGGAGAAAGGTATGAGCCGAAAAGAATTTTTCGGGAAATAGAAAGGGAATTATTAGCGAGAGACGACGTGAATGATTAGTATGAGATAAGGCCGAGTATTAGGGGAATAGGAGAAGAAATGTCAGAGAGGGAAAGGGAACTTAGCGAGAGAGGAAGAGAAATACTAGTGTTAGAGGAAGACTAATTTTAGGGGAATAGATAGAGAGTTATTAACATGAGGGAAAGAAAGGTATTGGGGGAGAGAAAAATAGTTATTCACAGGAGGGAAACAGAATTATTAGGGGAATAGGAATTAAATTATTATCAGAGAGAAAGACAATAAGGAGCAGGAGAGGAAAAGAATTTTTAGGGGAATAGGAATAAAAGTACTAGTTGTAGAGAAAGAGAAGGACAAGGGGAACAGAATTAATTGCTTGAGAGAAAGAATTATTAGGGGAATGGGAAGAAAATTAGCAGCAGAGACAGAAGCACTAAGAAATAGGAAGGGAATTCTTAGCGGAAATTTCTGTTCTTAGGAATAGAAATTTTTATCGGTAGAGAAAGATGTTTTAGCGGGAGAAATAGATTATTATTATTTTTTTTTAGGGCTATCAAAAAAGAATTATTACCTGAAGAGAAAGAAAATAGAGAATAAGCCTAAAATTATTAGGGGAAGGGGAAAAAAGTATTGGGGGAGAGGAAGAGAATTCTTGAAGAGAAAGATAGGGGGAAAGGTAGAGAAGTACTGGGGGAGAAGGAGAGAAGGATTAGTGGGCAAATAAGAGAAGTATTAGAAGTAGAAGTAGAAGAAGAGAAGAATTAGCCAGAGAGGAATGGAATTATTAGGCGATCAATAAGAATAATTAACTGGAGTAAATTATAGTTATTGGGAAATTAGAAGAAAATTATTAGTTGGAGAGGAAGAGATTTATTAGCAGGAGAGGAAAAAAAAGTATTAGGGGAGGGGTAATAAAATTATTAGAGGAACAGGAAAAGAATATTTGGGGGAATAGAAAGGGAGTTTAGCAGTAGAGAAAGAAATCTTTTAGGGCTACAAAAAGAGAAGTATTAGCTCAAGACAAGTGAAATTATGAGAAAAATAAAATTATTAGCAGGAGGGAAAGAGAAGTGGTAGTGGGAGAAGAAGATAATTCTGAACAGGAGAGGAAGAGAATTGTTGTGGGAAACAGATTTATTAGCAGGAGAAGTTTTGCTGGGCAAAGAGGAGAAGATGTAGCCAGAGAGGAAGAGAAGTATTAGGGGGAATAAAAAGAGATTTTTTTCAACTGGAGTAAAATCTTAGTAGTGGGAGAATAGGAATAAAATTATTAGCGGGAGAGAAAGATTTATTAGAGGGAGAGGAAGACAGGTATTAGGGAAATGGTAATAATATTTGGAGCGGGAGAGGAAAAGACGCAGGGGAATAGAAAGGGAGTTTTTAGCGAGAAAGAACTTCGGGGGCTATAGAAACAATTATTAGCTCAAGAGAAGGAAAATGGTGTCTATAAGGATAAAATTATTAGCGGGAGGGAAACAAATATTAACGGGAGAGGAAGAGCACGCTTAAGGGAAGAGGAGGAGAATTATTGTGGGTGAGGTAGAGAATTGTTAGTGTGAGAGGAAGCCAATGTTCAGGGCGATAGGAAGAGAATTAATAGAGGAATAGTATATAGTCAGGGGAGCAGTCAGAGTATTTTTGGTGGGAGAGGAAGAGAATTGTTAAGGGAATAGAAAGGGAAATTTGAGAAGGATACAGACAGAATTTCTAGGGGAGTAGGAAAAAATCATCAGAGTAGGAAGACGAGCGTTAGCGGGAGCGGAAAAGAATTCCGAGAAGAAGAGCGAGAGAATGATAATGGGAAAAGGAGCGAACTATTAGCTGGAATGGAAGTATTAGTGGGAGATGAGAAGAATTAACCAGAGAGGAGGAGAATCATCAGGGGAATAAAAAGAGAATTTTTAACAGAAGTATAATGTAAATATTGGGAGAATTGGGGGAATAGAATTATTAGCAGGAGAGAAGGATTTATTAGGGGCGTGGTAGTAGAAACAGAAGCATCAAAAGTTCCAGAAACTTAAGGAAAAATTCCTCAGTGGCGAGGGTGACGGAGCACCGGAACGGGCCGCCCAGAGAGGTTGCGGAGTCTCCTTCTCCGGACATCTTCCAAACCCGCGTGGATGCGGTCCTGTGCCGCGTGCTCTAGGTGACCCTGCGTGTGCAGGGGGGTTGGACTAGATGACCTCTAGAGGTCCCTTCCAACCTCAAGCATTCTATGATTCTAGGGTAGTGAAATTCTTAGCGGGAGGGGAAAAGAATTTTTAGGGAAATAGAGGGAGTTTTTAGGGGCAGAGAAAGAAGTTTTAGGGCTATGAAGAGAATTATTACCTCAAGAGAAACAAAAAGAGGAGGAGAATAAGAATAAAATTGTTACCGGAAGGAAAGAACAGTATTAGCGAGAAAAGAGAATTCTTAACAGAAAAGGAAGAGAATGATAGTGGGTAGGGTAGAAAATTACTATCTGGAGAGAAAGAGGAGTATCAAAGGAATAGGAAGGGAATCCTTAGGGGAACAGGAAGAAAATCATCAGGGGAATATGAAGAGACTTATTAGGAGAATAGCAAGACAATTATAAGGGGGAATAGGAAGAGATTTATTAGCGAGAGAGGAGGAGAACCATTAGGAAGATTAGAAGGGAATCATTAGGGGAATAGGAAGAGAATCGCTATCGGAAAAGAAAGAAAATGATTAGTGGGAGATTGAGAGGGTTCTTAACAAGTGGAAGATAATTATAGTGTGAAAAGTACAGAATTATTAGCGGGAGAAAGAAGTATCAGCTGTAGAGGAAGGGAATTAGTAGCAGAATAGGAAGAGAACTTTTAGAGGAATAGGAAGAGAATTATCTGTGGAATAGGAAGAAAATTATTAGCGGAGGAGAAAGAGAATTATCAGGAAAATAGAAAGAGAATAATTAGTGTAATAGTAGGAGTATTAATAGGGAAGAGGAAGAGAATCGTGAGGGGAACAAGAGGAGAATTATTAGCGGGAGAATAGGAAAAGTATTTGGTGGGAGAAGAGGACAAGAATTAGCCAGAAAGGAAGGAAAGCACTAGGGGAATAAAAAGAATTTTAATGGGACTAAATGATAAGTACTGGGAGATGAGGAATAAAATTATTAGTGGCGGAGGAAGAGAATTATTAGGAGAATAGGAAGACAATTCTTAGCAGAATAGGAACAAAATGATCAGGGGATTAGGAGAATTTTCCTCATGGAAATAGAAGAGATGTATTAGCGGAAAAATAAGAGAATTATTAGGGGAAGAGGAAGGGTATAATTAGCGGAATACAAAGAATTATTAGCGGGAGTGCAAGAAAATTTAGAGGAATATAAAAGGGAATTGTTAGGGGAACGGGAAGAGAAGTATTAGCGTGACTAGGAGAATTATTAGAGGATTAGAAAGGGAATTCTTAGAGGAATAGGCAGATTATTGGAATAGTAAGAAATTGGTTATCAAAATAGGAAGAAAAGCATGAGCGGGAGAGAAGGATAATCCTTAACAGAAAAGGAAGAGAACTACAGTGGGCAAAGAAGAGAAGCATTAGCTGGAGAAGAGGAGAATTAATAGCGGAATAAAAAGAATCATTAGAGGATTAAGTTGAAAATTATCATAGTAATTGGAGTAGAATTAGTAATGGAATAGGAAGAGAATTAACAGGAAAACGGGAAGAGAATAATGAGTATAATAGGAGGAGCATTATTAGCAGGAGAGGAAGAGAAGTATTAGGGAACAGGAAGAATATTATTGGGGAATAGGCAGATAATTATTATCAGAATATTAAAAAAAAATCCTATAGAAATAGGAAGAAAAGTATTACCAGGAGAGGAACATAATTCCTAACAAGAGAGGAAAACAAATACAGTGGAAAAAGAGGAGCAGTATTAGCCAGAGAGCAAGAGAATTAATAGTAGAATAGGAAGAGAATTATTGGAGGAACAGGAAGAAAAATTTAATGGAATAGGAAGAGAATTAAGTGGAGAAAAAGAGGGAGAGTAGGAATAAAAATATTAGCTGGAGAGGAAGAGATTTATTTGTGGGGAATTTGGGGAATGCGGTATTAGGAGCACGATGATAAAAATATTTGGCATGTGTAGAAGAACTGTTTGAAAGCGGGAACTGAGAGAAACTAGGGCCTAACAGAAGTTTTGGCATTACAAAAGCTTGCCTGGGGGTGATACGTAGCTGCCGCTTCCAGAACGGTTGGTACGCGGGGACTCTGCTTCTCCACGGTTCCCTGGGCGTCACAATCTGCCCTCCTCGCGGCGGCAAAGGGGAGTGACGGAGGCTGGAGCGGAGCGAAGATACCGCGGCCAAACTCTGTGGTGCTCCCTGTGCTGGGCCGCTGATGAGCTGCACGGTAGCTGTCCGATGGGAGATACACGATAACGTCGGGTGCTGAGCCAGCAAAGGTGGGAAATCGCTCCATTCGGATGAACTTTGCTTGAACTTTGCTTATTATAATGTCCAAATGCACCTTCATCCCAAAAGTTACCTACCTCCAGGATAAGACTGCTCCTCACTGAGCACACGCTATAGATTGTCAATTGACTGTACGTTTAAATGAAGGCGAGAAACTTTTTTTTTTTAACCAATCAATAACAATATTAAGTATGACTCTAGTCACTCAAGCTCCACCTGAATATAAAGAAAAGTATAAAAGGTGAACTCAGGAGGAAAAAGCAGCGGGGAGGAAATCGTCGTAACTCCTGGGTCAGTCGATGGGCTGACCCCCTTTCTTCCCCTGGGGTCGGGACGCTGCCTGAGGAGACTCGAGACTGACGGCCCTCTCCCATCTTCTGGGGTGAGCGATGACTGCACGTTTGTATGGAGCGTGTTCAGAGCTAGCTAAAAACCCCACGCTGTAGTACAGAATTTCCTGTACTGACACCCGAAACCTGCTTTGAAAATGTTGCATTTGAATAAATTGTGCTGTTTGTGAACTCCGCTTGTTTGGGGGGCGCGATCGGACCTACCGTTGACAGACCGTTCGTGAATCTGATAGTGTCAGATATAAGCTTAGAGCTGATCGTGCTATTTGGGAACTCGATTCGCGCCTAGGAAGGCGATTGGGCCTACGGTCCACCGACCGTCTGTGAATCGGATACCGCCGGAGTCGGGCGTATAGCTAAAACGGTATTTGTTATCTCCTTCCCTCGCTGCCGCTATGGCTTTCCGAGTGCACCATTTTACAGTGTGATAGTAAAAGACTATTTTGGGGGATAGAAAGGGAGTTTTTAGTGTTTATGAAAAATTTTAGGGCTATAAGAAGAGAGTTTGTAGCTCGAGAGAAAGAAAATGATAAGGAGAAGAATGAAATTATTAGTGGGAGGGGCAGAGAACTATTAGTAGCAGAGAGAATTCTTAACAGAAGAGGAAGAGAATGATACTGGGAAAAGTAGAAAATTATTAGTGAGAGAAGAGGAGAAGCATTAGCCAGCGAGGAAGAAAATTATTAGCAGAATAGGAAGACAGTGATCAGGAGAAAAGGAGATTAGTGGGAAGAGAAAGAGAATATTAGCAGAATGTGAGGAAAGCGATCAGAGAAATAGAAAAGAATTCTTAGGCAAAGAGGAAGATAATGATGAGCAGGAGAGGAAGAGAATTCTTAAAAGAGGAGGAAGAGAATTAAAGTGAGAAAAGTAGAGACTTTTATTAGGACAATAGGAAGAAAATGATTAGCAAAATAGTAAGAAAATGACTATCAGAGTAGGAATAAATGTATTAGCGGGAGAGGAACAGACTTTACAGCAGAGTGAGACAATGACAATGGGGAAATGCAGAGAATTATTAACTAGAATAGAAGAGAGACATTAGTGGGAGGAGAAAAATTAGACAAAACTGAAGAGAATTATTAGGGGAAGAAAAAGAGAATATTTAACTGGAGTAAAAGGTATGTATTAGAGGAGTAGGAAAAACATTATTAGCGGGAGAGGAAGAAATTTATGAGCTGGGAGCCAAAGGGAATGACTAGGGAAATAAATAGAAAATTATTACCTGGCGTGAAAGTGAGTTATTGGGATATAATTATTAGAGCGAGCAGAAGGAAATAATTAGGGGGATAAAAAGGGAGAATTCCTACCTGCAGTGGAAGAGAATTGTTGGGAGAATAAGAATAAAATAATTAGAGAGAGAAAATGAGATGTATTAGCAGGAGACCAAGAGAATTACGAGGGAGATGGGAAGATAATTATTACCAGGAAAAGAGGGGAAATATTACCTGGAGAGGACAAGCGTTATTAGGGGAATAAAGAGATAATTATTATCTGGCATGGAAAAGAGTTATTGAGCAAAGAGGAGTGAAATTATTAGTGGGAGAGGAAGAGAATTATGGGCAGGTGAGGAAGAGAATGATTAGGGGAATAAAAAGAATTATTACCTGCAGTCAAAGAGAATTATTGAGAGAATAGGAATAACATTAATAGCAGGAGAGGACAAGATTTATGAGCAGCACAGGAAGAGATTTATTAGGGGAATAAAAGAGATTTATTACCTGCAGCGGAAGAGAATTCTAGGGAGATTAGGAATAAAAATATTAATGGGAGAGGAAGAGAATGGTGAACAGAAGAAGAGGAGAGTTATAGTGGGAGAGGTAGAGAAGCATTATCAGGAGAAGAGGAGAATTATTACGGGTATGAAAACACAGTTATTACCTGGAGTGAAAGAGAAATATTGTGAAAATAAGAATAAAATAATTAGTGGGAGAGGAAGAGATTTGAGTGGGAGTGGAAGGGAATGATTAGGGGAAGCAAAAGAAAATTATTACACGGAATTAAAGTGAGTTATAGGGATAATAAAATATAATGTATTAGTGGGAGAGGATTAATATTATTAGGAGAGGACAGGCATTATAAGCATGAAAGGAAGAGAATTTATAAGGGAGGGTAGGAAGAGAATTATTATTGGTCGTGTAAGTGATTTATTGATAGAATAGGAATAAATTTATTAGCGGGAGAGGAATAGATTTATTAGCGTGGGAAGGCCACAATTATTAGTAGAAGAAAAAGAGAATTATTGCCTGGATTGGGAGAAAATTACTGGGAGAATAGAAATAAAATTATTAACGGGAGAGGATGAGAATTCATGATTAGGAGAGAATAACAAGCATTAGGGGGATAAAAAGAGAATTATTGCCTGCAGTCAAGGAGATTTACTGGGAGAATGAGAAAAAAATATATCAGAGTGGGGGCAAGAGAACTATAGGGGGAAGAAAAAGAGAATTACTGAGAGAATGCAAATAAAAATACTAGCGGGAGGGGAGGAGATTTATTAGTGGGAAACCAAGAGAATTATGAGGGAAATGAGATAATTATTACCAGGAGAAGAGGAGAAATATTAGCTGGAAAGGAAGAGTGCTATTAGGGGAATAAAAAGAAATTGATCACTTGCACTGGAAAAGAATTATTGGGAGAATAGGAATAAAATTATTAGGGGGAGAGGAAGAGATTTATTAGTGTGAAAAGAATAAATTATTAGCAGAATAAAAAAAAATTTATTACTTGCATTGAAAGAGAATTATTGGGAGAATAGGAATAAAATTATAAGCAGAAGAGTTTAAAAAAAAATATGAGCAGAAGAGATTTATTATGGGAATCCAAAGAGAATTATTACCTGGAGTGGGAGGGAATTATCAGGAGAATAGGAATAAAATTATTAGCAGGAGACAAAGATATTTATGAGCGGGGGATTGAGAGAAGTATGAGGGAAATAGGAAGATAATTATTACCAAGAGAGGAATAAAAGTGTTAGCTGGAGAAGAAGAGTTTTCTTACAGGAATAAGAGGAGACTTCTAACTCAGCGTGCAAGAGAATTACTGGGTAAGCAGGAATAATATAATAAGTGGGAGACACAGAGAATTATGAGTAGGAGGAGATTTATTAGGAGAATAAGAGGAACTATTACTTGGAGTGAAAGAGAATTTTCGAGAGATTACCAATAACAGTATTAGCTGGATAGGATGAGAATTATTTGCAGGAGACCAGGAGAATTATGATGGAAATTGAAAGAAAATTATTGCCAGCAGAAGAAGAGAAGTATAAGCCAGAGAGAAAGAGCATTATTAGGTGAACAAAAAGAGAATTATTACCTGGAGTGAAAGAGAATTATTGAAAGAATAGGAATAAAATTACTAGGGGAAGAGGTAACATCTACTAGCAGGTAACCAAGAAGACAAAGAGGGAAGGAGGAGCAGGGAGCTCCAATTACTGTGTAGCTCCCCCAAGCAGCCCTGCTTGGAAAAACCCAGCCCCTGGACCAAACTCTGTGCAGACAGACATGGACATACATGGAGAGACGCAGAATATGACAGACGCACACAGACACAAAGACATGCACACAGGCACACAGACAACCCACAGACACAGAAACCCACTGACACCCACAGAGGGACAGACACGGGCATACACTGATAAACACACAGATGCACGCTTGCGCGCACGCACACACTCACAGACCCACATCCACCCCCAACCACACAGACTGACATGGCTACCCACAGACACAAGCAGAAACCCACACAGACATGCATATGGATAGACACACACCCCCTTAGACAAACATGGACAGACACAAACACACATAGAAACACATGGACACACATGCATGCCCGCACACACACGTGGACACAGACAAAGAGCCACACACACAAGTACAGACACACAAACGCAGATCAACTCACACACATGGACACAGATGAACACCCACCCATGCACAGACACACCCACACACTGACACCCACCCCAGACAGACAAGTGCGCACACACACACACACAAATGCAGACACACAGATAAACCCACACTGACACCCCCACCCAGAGACCGACAGACACAGACCCCCCCGCACAGACACCCATGCACACACACACCCACACCCACAGACACAGACGTGCACACACGGACACAAACACCCAGACACAGCCACTCACGCGCACACAGATGCACGCACACAGACATGCAGACGCACACAAAGACACGCGCAGAAACACACACACACACACATGCATACAGACAACACACCCACCCCGACACACCCCCGTGCCCACACATGGACACCCACCCACACACAAACATGCACACAGACACCTGCCCCACAGACAGACACCCTCACACGCACACAGATGCATGGACACACACCCACAAACACACACCCGGACACCCACACGTGCACCCATAGACACCCACCCCCCTGACACAGACACACCCACCCACCTGGACAGACACCCGCACACCCCCCCACACAGACACCCCCCAGCCACACCCGCACAGCCACACACACAGACACACCCACCCACAGACACCCTCCAGCCACACCCACACAGACACACACCCACAGACACACCCCCGCACCCACAGACACCCCCGCACCCACAGACACCCCCCACAGACAGACCCACACAGCCACGCAGACAGACACCGCCGCACGCGCACACACACATGCACACACAGACAGACACACCCACACGCCCACAGGCAGGCACACCCCCACAGACGCACACCCATGCCCACTCACACACACACAGACACCCACACCGACACACTCACAGACACACTCACAGACACGCACGCACACACGCGCAGATGCATGCACACCCCCACAGACACACACACACTCCCACAGACACACAGACACAGACACCCCCCACACAGACACCCCCAGACACACATGCACGCGCAGACACACACCCAGACCCCCACACAAAGACAGGCGCACACACACACACAGGCACACACAGACACAGACACGCACACACACGCACAGACACACCCGCACAGAGACAGACATACACAGAGACACACAGATACACAGACACCGACACCCCCACACACTCACAGACACCTGCAGACGCAGACACACAGACGCGCGCAGATGTGCGCACAGACAGACCCGCACAGACACACACAGACACAGACACCCCCACACACACCGACACGCATAGACATACTCAGACGCACACGCGCAGACACACACACACACACTTGCAGATGCAGACGCAC
Source organism: Tinamus guttatus (assembly GCF_059628265.1). Lineage (NCBI taxonomy): Eukaryota > Metazoa > Chordata > Aves > Tinamiformes > Tinamidae > Tinamus > Tinamus guttatus. The sequence continues at coordinate 25,852 of NW_028290265.1, read as the reverse complement.
ACCCGCAGACACCCACACCCACACACCCACAGACGCACACACCCACAGACGCACACACCCACAGACGCACACACCCACAGACGCACAGCCAGACCCGCACAGCCAGACATGCGCACAGACAGACACACAGACACAGACAGACACACACAGGCACCCCCATTCACAGACACCCCCAAAGACACACACACACGCACAGACACACCCACACAGACAGACCCACACAGACAGGCGCACACACCGACAGACACACACAGACACCCACAGATGCACCCACACCGACAGACACAGGCACACACACAGACACAGACAGAGACAGACGCACACAGACACACTCAGACACACACGCACGCGCAGACGCACACACAGACACCCCCCACAGACACAGACACCCACACACACGCAGACACCCACACCCCCGCAGACACACCCCCACACACAGACAGACCCACAGACCCACAGGCGCACACACACAGACACGCCCACACACAGACACAGACACCCCCCACAGACAAACAGACACACACAGGCACGCACACGCACAGGCACAGACACACGCGCACAGCCACAGCTGCACCCGCACAGACAGACACCCCCAGACAGGCGTATCCACACACACAGGCACGCACACGCACACACAGACACAACCACAGACACGCCCACAGGCAGGCACCCCCCACGCTCCCACAGACGCACACCCCCACAGACGCACACAGTCGCACACAGACAAACACACACACAGACAGACACACACAGGCACAGACATCCCCACAGACACCGAGACACTCAGAGACACTGACACCCCCACAGACACACACACCCCCACAGACAGGCGCACAGACCCACAGACACACACAGAGACACGCGCACAGACGCGCACACGCACCCGCACAGACACACATAGAGACACACAGACACCGACACACAGCGACACCCCCGCACACACCAACACCCCCACACACTCAAACACACACACGCAGACGCATGCGCAAACGCAGACACACACGCACAGACATAGAAACACACACACACAGACGCGCACACAGACACACAGAGACACAGAGACAGACACCCCCACATACACAGACACCGACGCACACACCGACGCACACAGACACCCCCCCACACAGACACCCCCCCACAGACACCCGCGCAGGCACCCCCCCACACCCACACAGACACCCACCCACACAGACACCCACCCACACAGACACACGCACAGACAGACAGACACCGACAGACGCACCCACACCCACAGACGCAGACACACAGACGCGCACAGACAGACCCGCACAGACAGACACACAGACACACACACACAGACAGACACCCCCACATGCACTGACACCGATGCACACACCGACACACACAGACACACTCAGACACACACGTGCAGACACACACGCACAGACAGACACAGAGACACACACAGACACCGACACCCCCACAGACACCCACGCAGACTCACACACCCTTGCAGACACACCCCCCACACACACCCACACCCCCACACACAGACAGATGGACCCACAGGGGCACACACCCACAGACGCACACACCCGCAGACGCAGACACATAGACACGCACAGACACACAGACGCGTGCAGACGTGCGCACAGACCCACACAGACACACACTGACACACATAGACATACTCAGACACACACGCGCAGACACACACACACGCAGATGCAGACACACACAGACACCCACACACAGAAACCCACACACATGCAGACGCGCACACAGACGCACGCGCACACAGATGCCCACAGACGCACACACCCACACAGCCAGACGTGCACAGCCAGACGTGCGCACAGACGCACGCACAGACACACAGACACAGACACACAGACACCCCCATTCACAGACACCCCCACAGACACACACACACACGCACAGACACACCCCCACCCCCACACACCCCCACACGGACACACACAGACAGACCCACAGACCCACACAGACAGGCGCACACACAGACACACACGGACAGTCACACACAGACACCCAAAGATGCACCCACACCGACAGACACAGACACACACACAGACGCAGACACACACACAGAGACAGAGATAGATACACGCGCAGACATACACGCACGCGCAGACACAGACACCCCCACAGACACCCACACCCCCGCAGACACACCCCCACACACAGACCCACAGGCACACACACACAGACACCCCCACAGACAGACACACACAGCCACAGACAGGCGCACAGACACACGCGCACAGCCGCACGCACACACAGACACCCCCAGACAGGCACACCCCCCCACACACACACAGGCACACCCACAGGCAGGAACCCCCCCCACTCCCACAGATGCACATCCCCACAGACGCACACAGTCGCACCCAAACACACACACAGACAGACACACACAGGCACAGACATCCCCACAGGCACAGACATCCCCACAGACACTGACACCCCCACAGACACACACAGACACACACCCCCCCCACACACGCACACACAGACACCCCCCCCCACACACACACACACAGACACACCCCCCCCACACACAGACACTGACACCCACAGACACACACAGACCCACAGACAGGCGCACAGCCACACAGACCCACGCACAGACACACCCGCACAGACACACACAGAGACACACCAACACCCCCACACACACCGACACCCCCACACATTCACACACTCAGACACACACATGCAGACGCACGCGCAAACGCAGACACACACGCGCAGACACACATGCACAGACACACACGCACAGACACACACAGAGACATAGAGACAGACACCCCCCCCCACACCCCCCCACACCCACACAGACACCCACCCACCCACACAGACACACACACAAACACACGCACACACACAGACACACCCCCAGACACACACGCGCAGACGCCCACATGGACAGACGCACAGACACACACGCACAGAAACACGCACAGACACACGCACCGACGCACCCACACCCACAGACGCAGACACACAGACACGCACAGACGTGCGCAGACAGACCCGCACAGAGACACACAGACACCCCCACACGCACTGACACCGACGCACACACTGACACACACAGACACACTCAGACACACACGCAGACACAGAGACACCCACAGATACCAACACCCCCACAGACACCCACAGACACACACGCGCACAGACTCACACATCCCCCCACACACACCCACACCCCCACACACAGACAGACGGACCCAAAGGGGCACAGAGACACCCACAGACGGACAGACACCCGCACACGCAGACACACAGACGCGCACAGGCAGACCCGCACAGACACACAGACACCCCCACACACACTGACACACATAGACGTACTCAGACACACACGCACACAGACACCCACACACACACCCACACACACCCAGACACACACACCCACAGACACACAGCCAGACATGTGCACAGACGCGCGCACAGACACACACAGACACAGAGATACACAGACACCCCCACAGACACACACACACAGACAGACCCACAGACCCACACAGACAGGCGCACACACAGACAGATGCAGACAGACACAGACACCCACAGATGCACCCACACCGACAGACAGACACACACACAGAGACAGACAGAGACAGACACACACAGACACCGACACCCCCACACACACCGACGCACACACCAACACACACAGACACACTCAGACACACAGGCGCAGACACACACGCACGTGCAGACGCAGACACACACACAGACACCCCCCCACACACGCAGACACCCACACCTCCGCAGACACACCCCCACACAGACCCACAGACGCACACACACAGACACGCCCACACACAGACACAGACACCCCCCACAGACAAACAGACACACACAGGCACGCACACACACAGCCACAGACAGGCGCACAGACACACGCGCACAGCCACACGCACACAGCCACAGCCGCACCCGCACAGACACCTACCTCCAGACAGGCACGCACACACAGACACACCAACAGACACAACCACAGACACGCCCACAGGCAGGCACCCCCCACACTCCCACAGACGCACAAGTTGCACACAGACACACACACACAGACAAATACACAGACACACCCCCAGAGACACACAGACACACGCGCAGACACACACGCGCAGACGCCCACACGGACAGACGCACACACACACAGAAACACGCACAGACACATGCACCGACAGACGCACCCGCACCCACACCCACAGACGCAGACACACACACACACACGCGCACAGACGCATGCACAGACAGACCCGCACAGACAGACACACAGACACACACACCCCCACACGCACTGACACCGACGCACACACCGACACACACAGACACACTCAGACACACACGTGCAGACACACACGCACAGACAGACACCGACACCCCCACAGACACCCAGACACCCACACGCGCAGACACACACACCCCCGCAGACACACCCCCCCACACACACCCCCACACACAGACAGACGGACCCACAGGGGCACACACAGACACACACACAGACAGACAGACACCCACAGACGCACACACCCGCACACACAGACACACAGACACACGCAGATGCGCGCAGACCCGCACAGACACACACACAGACACCCCCACACACACCGACACACATAGACATACTCAGACACACACGCGCAGACACACACACACACGCAGATGCACACGCACAGACACACCCACAGACACCCCCACAGACACCCACACACATGCGCAGACGCGCACAGACGCACGCGCAGACACCCAGACACACCCACACAGATACCCATACCCACAGACGCACACACCCACAGACACACTCACACACAGCCAGACGCGCGCACAGACACACAGACACAGACAGACACCGACACCGACGCACGCACCGACACCCACAGACACGCTCACACGCACGCGCAGACACAGACACACACAGACACCGACACCCCCACAGACACCCACAGACACACACACACCCACACGCGCAGACACACACCCACATCCCCACGCACAGACCCGCACACAGACAGGCGCACACACACAGGCGCACACACACAGACACATACAGAAAGACAGACACCCACAGACGCATACACCCACAGACGCAGACACACAGACGTGCATAGACACAGACGTGCAGAGACAGACACACACACAGATATCCCGACACTCCCACACACCCCGACACGCACGTGCAGATGCACACGCAGACACAGACACACACACGCACACACACCCCCCACAGACACAGACACCCACACACACGCAGACACCCACACAGACGCACCCCCACAGACGCACCCCCCCAGACGCACACACCGCCACAGACAGACCCACACACCCCCACACAGACCGGCGCACGCACACACTCAGACACACAGGCACAGACACACCCACACACAGACACCCACACACAGACACCGACAACCCCCACAGACACACCCAGGCACACACACAGCCACAGACAGGCGCACAGACACACGCGCACAGCCGCACGCACAGAGACACAGCTGCACACGCACAGACAGACCCCCCCCCAGACAAGCACACCCACACACACAGGCACACACACGGAGATGCGCACATGCAGACACGCCCACAGACACGCCCAGAGGCAGGCACCCCCCACAGGCACATACGCACATCCCCACAGACGCGCACACAGACACATGCGCAGACACGTGCAGACACACGCACACCCCCACAGACACACACAGACACCCCCCCCCATAGACACTGAAACCCCCCACAGACACCCGCAGACAGACACAGACCCACACTCACGCGCAGACACACAGGCACACCCCCACGCACAGACACCCCCCCACACAGACACACGCACAGACACACACACACAGACACCGAAACCCCCACAGACACCCGCAGACAAACACACACACACGCGCAGACACACAGGCACACCCCCACACAGACAGGCGCACAGACACCAAAACCCCCACAGACACCCACAGACAGACACACACACACACGCAGACACACAGGCACACCCCCACACAGACAGGCGCACAGACACACACGCACAGACACACACACGCAGACACATAGACAGACCCACCCACACAGGCGCGCACACACACACACAGACACGGACAGGCGCGCACACACACACAGATACGCACGCACAGACCCCCGCATGCAGACACACAGACACACATGCGCAGACACACGCGCGCAGACACAGACGCACCCCCACACAGACGCACCGACACCCCCACCCACAGACACCCCGATCCCCACATCCCCACACACAGACATCCCCACCCAGATGCACTCCGACAAACACACCCAGACACCCACACGCAGACACACCAGCACACTGATACACCACACATATACGCACAGCCACGCACACACCCCCTCAGACACTCATACACACAAGCACTGACGCTCACGCCGACACCCCCACGCCCCTACACACGCACCCCGACACCCACACGCACACTGACACAGACACCCACACATGCACAGACACCCAGACACACACCCACCCCAACAGCCACCCATCCTGATACCCACACCCAAACACCCACACATGCACACACACACATCCAGACACCCACAGACAAAACCCACCAAGAGCCACCCCCAGACACATGCACACAGCCTCCCCCAGACACCCACACACCCAGACACACCCCCACCCAGATAGACACACCCACATATGCACATACATGCAGACACCTACACCCATCCCAACACACACACCCCAGACACACTGCCAGATACGCAGCTGTCCTAACAGACACCCACCCAGAGATACCCACACATACACCCCCACAGCCACACCCAAATACACACCCACCCACAGACGTACACGCATATTGACACCCATACCAACACCCCCCACACAGACACTCAGTCATCCACACACACCCACAGACACTCAGACAGCCACAAGCAGACACACACACCTTGACACACATGAACACACCCACCCACCCGCACACACCAATGCAGAGACACCCACACCCAAAGACACTCTGATAGACACCCGATCCCTCCCACAGACACACAGTGATGCACACACACACACGCACAGACACAAAGACACTGAGACACACCCACACAGACACACACTGACCCACAGACAGACAGACATGGATGCACACCCAGCCCCCAGACACCTGCAGACACATACAGCCATGCACAGCCACAGACATGCAGCCCAGCAAAGAAACACATACACAGACCCAGCCTCACACCCCGACCCAGCTACACACACACACACAGGAACACAGACACCCCGACCCGCACACTGAGACACAGAAACCCCCCTAAGACACACACACACTCATGCAGAAAGCTGTAATCTACCACAACACAGGCACACAGATGCTGTAGGAAACCCTTAAGACATTCAAATACGAGAGCAAAAAGAGGCCAGTGAAGGACAAAAGACCGAGCCCAAAGATGCAAGCAATAAGGAGCTGGGGCTTTGACCCAAAACCAGTAAAGGAGGATGTCAAAAAAACCAAAAAAAGCGCAAGGCGGCAGAGGGGGCGGCGCAAGGCGGCAGAGGGGGCGGCGCAAGGCGGCAGAGGGGGCGGCGCAAGGCGGCAGAGGGGGCGGCGCAAGGCGGCAGAGGGGGCGGCGCAAGGCGGCAGAGGGGGCGGCGCAAGGCGGCAGAGGGGGCGGCGCAAGGCGGCAGAGGGGGCGGCGCAAGGCGGCAGAGGGGGCGGCGCAAGGCGGCAGAGGGGGCGGCGCAAGGCGGCAGAGGGGGCGGCGCAAGGCGGCAGAGGGGGCGGCGCAAGGCGGCAGAGGGGGCGGCGCAAGGCGGCAGAGGGGGCGGCGCAAGGCGGCAGAGGGGGCGGCGCAAGGCGGCAGAGGGGGCGGCGCAAGGCGGCAGAGGGGGCGGCGCAAGGCGGCAGAGGGGGCGGCGCAAGGCGGCAGAGGGGGCGGCGCAAGGCGGCAGAGGGGGCGGCGCAAGGCGGCAGAGGGGGCGGCGCAAGGCGGCAGAGGGGGCGGCGCAAGGCGGCAGAGGGGGCGGCGCAAGGCGGCAGAGGGGGCGGCGCAAGGCGGCAGAGGGGGCGGCGCAAGGCGGCAGAGGGGGCGGCGCAAGGCGGCAGAGGGGGCGGCGCAAGGCGGCAGAGGGGGCGGCGCAAGGCGGCAGAGGGGGCGGCGCAAGGCGGCAGAGGGGGCGGCGCAAGGCGGCAGAGGGGGCGGCGCAAGGCGGCAGAGGGGGCGGCGCAAGGCGGCAGAGGGGGCGGCGCAAGGCGGCAGAGGGGGCGGCGCAAGGCGGCAGAGGGGGCGGCGCAAGGCGGCAGAGGGGGCGGCGCAAGGCGGCAGAGGGGGCGGCGCAAGGCGGCAGAGGGGGCGGCGCAAGGCGGGAAGGCACCAAGAAAGCCCTGAGATAGCAACGTTCTCTTTCCAACCACTCTTCCTCTTTGCCTTAGTGCTAGAAACATGCCAAAACCCAAAGAACAAGAGCAACCTCAAGACCTGAGCAAAACAGCACAGAGCTGCAACACCCACCACAGAGAAAAACACTGGAAATGCCTGTCCCAGCAAACCCACGCTCTTCTGTTCAACACCCAAAGCATCACACCTTCACTGACCAGTCATCCAAAAGAGCAGACCATCAACCATACTAGATAGCCTGACAGCACACACTCCAGGCACACACTCCAGATAAGCCAACACCTTCTAACCCTTCACTTACCTTTTCCAAGTTTCTGGGAAAATGCAGGACTTGACAAGGGATCCTCAGATGGCAGATGCATCCCCTTCGATCTTACTTCAGGTGCCCATTTCATCTTCGCAATCTGTCAAAACAGAGTACAAGTGGTCACCCTCGTGACAATCACCTCCGGTATCAGCTACAAACACACCCTCCTCCAAAGCATCACTGTACGCACCTGTGTCGTGCTGGATCCTCGCTCTGGTGCTGGAGATGCCATGACACCTGTAACAGCTAGAAAAAACATTACCAAATGACTATTGTGCTACACAGGGATGACTAGTCCTAGAAGTCCTGACGCACCATTATACGCAATAAGTCCCGCTTACCTCAAACCCTCATCCACGACAGGCAAAGGCCAGCTCATCACCTCAAAAAGCAGAGGAAAAGCCAATCAGTGAGAGGCAACTGGCAATAGCCTCTGCCCAAAAAGGAGCAACACACACACAGGTTTCCCCTCTCACCTGCTCGGGCTCCGTCAGCCCACGCACCTTCTCTCAGCAAGGCCTGACAAAATCTGCCCACAACAAGAGAAAAGCACATCTTGAGGGGGTGACAAACACACACCCCTGAGGCAGCCCAGCACCTTCTACCCCTTCACTTACCTTTAAGAGGGCTCCGGGTCACCGCAGGACTTCGGGAGCTCTCCTCAACTGGCAGACGCATCTTCTTCAATCTTCTTATTTTGGACACTCCGTTCACCCCTGTCGCCTGCCAAACTGCAGCACAAGTAGTCAGTCTTGTAAACAGTCAGCTCCCGCCTCATCCAAAAACACAGTGTGCCCCAAAGCATTGCTGTCATTCTGCTCACCTGCACAGTGTCAGATCCTCACTCCAATATCAGGGCAGTGATGACACCTAGAACAAACACAAGTGAAGTGACTCATCCATTGGACAGGGTTGACTACTCCTAGATCTAGTGACACACCATTCTATCCAGTCACTCTGCCTCACCTCCAACCTGCAGCCGGGAAGGTAAAAGGCCCCCACAGCACCTGAAAAAGCAGAGGAAAAACAGATCACCAAGAGGGAGCCTGGCAACACCCCACCACGCAAAAAGGACAAGACATGTATACACACACACACACGCAGACACACATGCAGTCAGGCAGAAAGATGTCTGCCCACAGACAACAGCCTGCCCCTTTTGTCCGGCCGCACAAAACCAGCTGCCATCTGCCTGTACGATGCTGGCAAGCGAAGCCAGCACAAGACAACGGATGCCTCCCAACGCTAGCACCGCACAGTATGGGACTCGCTCCAGTAGCCCGAGCAGCGAGGGCAACAGCAGGACTCGAGCAAGACGGAGCGAAGCTACGACGCAAACCTCAGACAGGCTGGAGCTGTCCGTTTTCGCATACCCTCACTTTCCTACACTCACACCTGTTCTGTGAATCGATTGGGGCGGGGGGCAGAAAGAACCGGACACAGAGAGGAATGGTCGCATTTCCTCTTAACATCAAATAATACAGAAATAAAGTGATACATCTAACAAAACAATAAACTTACTATACACCAGGTTTTAAAAACAGACTAAACGAGCAAGGTGAAGCATTCAACCCTTACTATACGAGCAAGAGGATAGCAATTAAGAAAAAGATAAGTCACCAATTGCCTAAAAATAGTAGCATCATCCAGATCCGCAGCAGCTGGGGAGCCCCTGTTGCAGCAAGGATTTGGAGAACCTTCCCGGCAACTGGGAGGTCTTACGCGGTGCGTCCACCCGTAAGCGAGGTCTCCAACATCACAGCAAGAGGGCCCAGCTTTTATAGGATCAAATGGGCAAAGCTTGCCTTTTCCTTTGTGAGCGGTAACATCTGGTATTGTCCTACTTTCCTTATCATCCGGGACCGGGACCTGGCCAGGGCCCCGGCTTCGGATGGGAAAGCTTCCTTCAAGGCCATAAACACGTGCATGAGAACCTACAAAAGTTACAGTCCTACAAGCCTACATGCAGAGTAGCATAAGCAATCTGGTGGGAACATGCACGAGTCGGCATACGTGGTTCTACAGGCGAGTTCTTCATACTTTCACAAAGGCAGAGCTGTCTTCAGCTGTAAGTCAACTCTGACTTGGGCCTGCGGTTCAGGCCCTAGCACCACAACACCCCCTGCCTCTGCCTCGCACACCGCGCTCGTGAGCGAGAGGCCTCTGATCTGCCCTCAGTGGCAGCGTCCTCTGTCTGGACGCCCCAACACCCTTTGCAAGTCAGCTGAGCGTCTGCAGTGCTCTGAGTCACCATCACTCTTTACAATGAGTCCTCAACGGTCGCTGCGCCCTCTCACGCACATGCGCGCAGCCACACGACACCCCAACACCCTTTGCCTCTCTACTTAGCTGTGCAGGCACGGTAGGTCATCGACAGGCCTTGACAGACGTCCTCGATAGCAGACGATGCGCATCCTCTTTTGTCTTCCTCAGGGTGACCCGTTCACCTTCATCCCCTGCCAAAGCAAAGCGGTCTCTCCACTGCCTGTCACCGACAGCCTTGGTAGCAAGAGTCACCTCCACCAGAGCGCAAAGAGCTGCTCACCTGCGGCACACAGATTCCAAATGTCTGCATCGTGGCTAGGGCAACATCCTCAGTACCTGGAAAACGCAAAACACGACTCTGTCAACAGGCCACGCACCACAAACCTGCTGCATGCAGTAAGAATGCCCTCCACCAAAATGCTCTGTCATGTGCCCTCCCAGAAAAGGCCGGAACAGCACCCAAAAAAGCAGAGCAAAAGCCATTATCAAGAGGCAAGACACCACTCAGGCACAGCATAATATATCTCAGACCTGACAAACCCCCTCCCTCACCTGCCCAGAGTCCTAGAGGGGCACTCAGCTGCTCCTCTCCACAACTTCCCAGAAAAACCTGCAAACGCATAGACAAGATCACTCCCTGAGGGGTGCCAAAAAGCGCACCTCTCCACAGCAATGCACTGCCGTCCCCTTGTCCCCCCCCAACACCTTTACCCGCTTCACTCGCCCATCCCAAATGCCAGGCTACGTGCCCCAAGCCCCGGGCCCTCCCAGCACCTGTCAAAGCAGAACAGCGGGCAATGGGGACGGGGCAGCGCGACAGCCCCTCTGCTCTAGGTGCCGCTTCCTCCTCCAGGACGCGAGCGACCCAGTCCCCGCCTTGCTCCGCACCTACACGCACAGAGAAAAAAAGGCATCAGGGAACCTGCGAGCCACGACACCCTGCATCCAGTAACTCCTCCCTAGCTCACCTTCTCATTCAGGCCCAACAACCCTGAGGCCTGCTGGAAACAGCTCTGCCTCAGAGCTGCCCGCTCTCGCGCGCCCTCCCTTTCCAACACGCGCGCCACGCTGTCTCTGCCTCACCCACCATGCGCTCGTCCAGAAGCGGCCGCCTCCGGTCTGCCCTCACCCTCGGTAGCAGCACACGCTCAGTCCGGATGCCCCAACGTGCTGTGCCCCTGAGCAGAGCTTTCGCAGTACTCGGCGTCACCATCGCTCTCCACAATGCATCCTCAACAGGGGCCGCGGCCTCCCTGAGCTCTCAGCGGGCTGTCACCTGCCAAAACAAAGGGCAAGCAGTCACCTATGTGCCAGGCAGCCTCAGCTGCCAAAACCTCCAAAGCACGCTCTGCTCACCAGCACCCTGCCGCTGGCCAGGCCACGCTCGCCAAGCCCACAAGGGGCAATACCTGAATCTGCTCCCCTGAAAGGCTCAGATGTCAACAGGAAGAACCCAAGCGTGACCTGAAAAGACCAAAGACATCACTGAGAGGCTACTCAACATCACCTGGGGCACAAGAACTTTCAGATTCAATAAGGAGCCCCCTTCTCTCACCCGCTGAGGCTCTCGTCAGTGCTCCGCTCCTCCCCTCCTCAACTCGCTGAACAATTCTGCAAAGACAGGAAAATCACGTGCTGCAGCAAAACTGGCAAGGCCAGGGAGCATTCTATCCCACACCTTTACCTGCTCCGCTCGCTCCTGCTGAGCCCTGGGGAAGCTGCCACAGCACCTGTAGAAGCAGAATGGCAGGGGACAACAGGCATGGCGCCAGCGAGGCCACCTCCCTGCACTGACCTCTGCCTCCTCCCGCGGAGCGACGGTCGCCTCTCCGCGCTCGCTCGGTACGCGGGCGAGCCGCTCGCCGCGTTCCTCCACACCTGCACACACAAAGCAAAAGGCTATCAGAGGACCCGCTAACCACAAGGCTCCTGCTGCAGCAGCAACCCTGCAGCTCGGCTTCTTACTTGGGCATGACCCTTTCTTCTTCTGTCTCCCTAGGGCCTTCTGGGAACACCCCGCTGCACCTGGAACAAAGCAAGACCATGGCAAGACCAACTGCAAGAAGCCCACGGAGCCTCCCATCTCTCACCACCATAATCTACACGCACTGTGAACACGCACCAGCAAGACAGCTCCAGCCCCAGATGGACACACACACGCACAGCAGGCGCAAACATAAAGGAAGACTCTGCACGAAGAACCACTGCGACACATCAAACGCTGGGGGCCAGAAAGCCCAAGGAAGGCACAAGCGCCGACTCTGGTGTTCAAGACAAAAGAGAATCAAAAGCCGTCGCCCACAGCGGAAGGGGCCGGCAAGAAGGACCTGAGACCGTGGGGAAGCGAACCCCAACAAGGCGCCAGGAAGACGATAGACGAGACCGCCCTCAGAAGAGGAAGGAGCCATGTTGGGGATTACGGCAGGTCTATAGAATCCCTGGCTCATTTAGTGGAGAACGTTAACCTTGAAAGGATCAGCGTGTATCTATGAGAGAGGGAATTCACACAGACAGAGCAGAAAGTTATTGACAAGTTTAGGGAGGTTTTGGCCACAGAGCAGAAACTGGCCAAGCCAGGAATAGTCCAGTCATAACTCTGTTCCTAGCTACCGTCCTTTGTATTCCTCAATAATAAGCAGCAGCCACGACAAGGAAAGCCCGGTATTTGGCAAGCAATAAAGCATAGTTTGTGTTGCATCTACCCCCAGTGGTTTGTGTTTTTGGCCACCACAACTGCGACAGAGCAGCTGATGACGCCTCAATGACCAATGCAAATAGAACCGGCCGCCCCTTCGGAGCCCCGTGCGTAACCCAAAATGAGAACCATTGGCGCAAGGAAGACGACAATGGGTCCGGCGACGCAAAAACTCAACGGCCAGCCAGAAAGGCCCAAGGTTGTGACAACACAGGAAACAAAACCGTGGAAGGGCACCAGGGCAGCGCAAGAGCTGTCCGGCCACAACCGACGCCTCCGGCGCTAACGGCGTTCCGGAAGCATAACCAACGAGAGCACCACCCCGAGCCGAGCGAAAGAGAGCCGAGCTGCAACGCAAATCACAAATTACGGAACAACAGAGACTATATATATATATTTAAATATCTGAAGCAAGAGCAGGGAAAATTGTGCCAGCTTAGGCACAATTTGGGCACTGCAGAAAGGAGGCAGGCAAAAGTAGCAAGGTACTTCCATACTGGTACGTGTTTTGCCAATTGACGGCGGGGGGGGGGTGGTGGAAAGAACCAGACACCAAGGCAAAGAACAGCAGTGTTTCTATTAGTATCAAATAATACATATAGAAAACAATACATCTAACAAAATAATAAGCTTACTAAGCCCTGGATTTTATCAACAAGCGGAACAAGCAAAGTGATTTAGCAGGGAGGGATAAGTAGAGATTGCTATTAAAGATTGATGTGTTAATGCTTGCATCTTTAGGGCTGCTGCAGGTGTGAAACAAAAACACCCAAGTCAAACAACAACAATAAAAGAAAAATAATAATTAAAAAAAACACTCTGAACTTGTCACTGAGCACTCACAGGTGCCACTACCCCTCCAGGTGAGGCACTTTGGGACATGGCTTAGCAGGCTTGGTGGGGATGGGTTTGCAGTTGGACCAGATGATCTTAAAGGTCTTTTCCAACCATAATGATTCTGCTATGCACTTAACCATTACTCTACGAGAAAGAGATCAGCGATTAAGGAAAAGATACGTCCCCAGTTGCCTAAAAACATTAGCATCATCCAGATCCGCAGCGGCTGGGGAGCCCCTGTTGCAGCGAGGATTTGGAGAACCTTCCCGGCAACTGGGAGGTCTTACGCGGTGCGTCCACCCGTAAGCGAGGTCTCCAAAGTCGCAGCAAGAGGGCCCAGCTTTTATAGAACCAAATGGGCAAAGCTTGCCTTTTCCTTTGTGAGCGGTAACATCTGGTATTGTCCTACTTTCCTTATCATCCGGGACCGGGACCTGGCCAGGGCCCCGGCTTCGGATGGGAAAGTTTCCTTCGAGGCCAGAAACACACGCATGAGAACTTGCAAAAGTCACAGTTCTACAAGCCTACGTGCAGGTTGGCATAAGCAGTTCTACAGGTGAGTTCCGTATACTTCTACAGAGGCAAAGCCGTATTCATCTGTAAGCCCAGATTTCCCGAGCAAAGTTCCCATCTCAAATGAGACATTTGACACTACACTGTAAGGAGGACTAAAACAGCACACAGTAAAAACAATGCTTTCCAGTCTTGGCAGCAGGAAGTAGTCACGGTCAGCCATTTGCCGCACAGGAAAGCCAAGACAGAAGCGGAGTTCCACCACAGGCAAGTTTCTCAGGTGTGACTCCAATGCGAGATCCGTGTGGAAAGCCGTATTTATCTTGGGTGGCAAGGACAACACTCGCGGGGCCCTGTCAAAATGCTGCCCCAGCCCTACTCAGAGTTGTATTCCCTATCTGAAAAACGAGGTTGGAGCAAGCTTAGAAAAATCACGTCATTGCCATTTCCTTTGCTTCCCTCCCACAACGTTTCTTCCTAATGTCAATGGGTACTCTACATCAGAGCAGAGGAACATCAGTTAACTCAGATTAACTTAGCCTGCCAAGTCAGAGCGAGACCCAACAGCAAGGATTTTAAAAAGGGCCGGGCAGCCATTAGGTGAAGCAGTGTGACTACATTTATCTTCCTATTGTACTCACGTCTGATCTTTGATACAAATCTTTACCTCCCTGGATCATCTCCTCAGAAAGCTGGAACCCAGAGGGATGTGCTGTGCCTAACCGTCCCGACTTTATGACGAAGCACCGGAGTTCTGCACAACCTGGAAAGCAAGCGGTAGTAGGGCTCACTCAGTCTCACTGTCTGGACCAATCACAAGACGACCGAAGACGGGGAAAGACGAGAGGTGTGAATACGTCCTCGCACACAGCAAAGCCGCACAAGTCCTGCTGATGGTTGCTCACCTCCACGAACGCCGCCGTCAGCCCTGTCTCCGTGTGCCAGCTACGGCCGTAGACCCCAACATCTGCGTTCCGAGCCACAAACCCAGGCACTGAAAGCAAAGGGCATATGTTATTTGTGCAGGTGAGCGCTCCAACGAGAGAGAAAGGGAACAGAATCAGCAAAAGAAGCCTCATTCCACAGGGCTGTCCCACTCCTACAGTCATTCCTCTAGTCAGTGACAGCTGTGGCAGCAGTATTTAGATTACAGAAAGACTCTACAGGCCAAAAAATAGGCACCATCTAGCATACCAAAAGTTCTTTGCTGCAGACCACCTACCTGGTTTTACAGGAATTGTACACTGACACACTGAAATCTGCAGTACCCAACAGTTCGATGACAAAGTGGAAGTTAACAAATTCTTCACAGACTGATACTTTAACACTTAGCATAGTAACCTCCATATTTCCTATGCCGGAAATTCCTCCTGCCACCCTGGCATTCGGGTTCACAACATTCAGGGTGCGGAGACATCGCTAGGAAGGGAACGTTATCCCAAGGCGCCGTGACGGGTTTGAGCCCGCGCGTGCTTCGGCCGCTCTAGCGGGATGGCACTGCTTCCAGGATGTACCAGGATATATCAACTCCAACTCCCAGAACAGGGCTGCTTCTGTGACACAAGCTCTGCCCAGGAGGGAACGCAGAGAGCTGCACAGCACCTAGAACAAGTTGGAGGAGCGGGAGGAAAGGCACTTAGCGGGGCAGAACAGAATTGGCAGCTCCCCAGGGGAGTACTAGCTCTGTACTTCCCAGCAGAGGATGTGCAGGACGGAACAAGAGAGGTGCTGCCAGGGCTGCAGAAGCAACACAGCGCTCCAGAGCAGAGCTAAGGCATCAGGAGGGGCTTCTGGAGAGACTAAAGCACCCAAATGGAGCTGGAGCACAAAAGCAAGCACTCAAAGGACGCTCCCAAGGCAAACAAAGGCATACCTGTGGCTCTGCAGGTGCAAGAGGACTCAGCAGCACAAGGCTCTTCAGGGGAACCTAGAGCAGATTAAACGCACCTTCTAGAGAGCAGAGAGCGACTAAAAGGAACCCGAGAGCAGTGACCGGGTCCCGCCCGGCACGAGGAGCGGCCCGGCCCCGGCGGGTGCCCTGCTCTGCCCTCCCTCCCCGCCACCGCTCCAACCCCGGCGCGCGCCCCTTCTCCCCACGCTCCACGGCCTGGGCCGCCGCTCTCGCCCACCGCGGGTTCGAGTCCTGCCCTGCCCGGCCCCGGGGAGCTGCTCCGTCCGTCCCGGTGCGCCCCGAGCGGGATGAGCGGCCCAGGGCCCCCGGCACAGGGGGGACCCCCAGCCCCGAGCGCGCACCCCCGGCCTCGCTCACCTCCTTCGGCACCAGCTTCTCAGCAGCAGCGTCCAGGTTGCCGAGCGGCTCCAGCACCACCTTCCTTCAACTGCCGGCCCATACACAGGATGCCCCCACCCACCGCCACCCTTTATCAACCCCCGGTCCCACCTGTGACTCATTCTAGCCCAAGGGCCCGCAGCTGCTGCCCATCACCGAGCAGGACGGGAGAAGGGCCACGAGCCCCATCAGGGACAGCTGGGGCGGCCCGGGCAGCAGAGCCCCCACCTGCAGCTCACCAAAGTGCCAGGCAGAGCCCTGGCCCGAGTACAGGGACAAAGGGGACAGGCAGGTGGGGGCAGCGACATCAGCCCCTTTGTCCTTCAGTTTTACATTTGTGCACTCCATAAGCACCGCGTACGGCAGGATTATTCCAGAAGCCTGCATCATGCACATACGGAGGGATCCGAGAAGCATCTCAAAAGAGAAACAAACACCCGCGTGTCCCCTGGATGCTAACCCACCAACACGCTGCACAGAGGTGCCGCACAAGACGAGACCACAGCCACCATGGAGGCGTCACCAAGAGGGGACCGAGCAAAGGGCAGGGGAGGGGGGCGAGAAAGCAGGTGACACCGGCAGGGGCCTCAAGTTGTGCCAGGGGAGATTCAGATTAGATATTAGGTAACATTGCCAGATGAAAAGAGTAGTCAAGCATTGGAATAGGCTGCCCAGGACTGCGATGGAGCCCCCGCCGCTGACAGTGTTCAGGAACCATGTAGATGAAGCATTTAGATGGTTTAACAAGTGTGGTGTTGAAGGGCTTACGGTTGGACTCGATGGCCTTGAAGGTCTCTTCAAGATTACCCAGATGTCAAGGTGTAGCAGTTGACAGCGACGTGTTGACACAGCCGAGTTGCTGGAGGACTGGGGGGAGCCGGGACTCACGGCCACACTTCTGCTTCTCCAATCGTCAAGCGAAACAGCGAGCACAGGGGAGCGCTCAGCACTTGTGCCTCCCCTTACCTTTCCGGCACGGCTACTCGGATGGCCGAGGGGAGCAGTGAGCAGAGCAATTTGCACGTGCATACGCCACTTTGCTGTCATGGAACTCATTTTTAGGTACAGGAGAGAGTGCTGCACAACGCACGGCACACAGGTGCTGCCCTTTCAACAGCAGTTCTGCTGCACTGACACGTTCAAGGGGCTCACTCGCTTTCCAGAATGGCAGGACTTGATTTTTTTGTTATTTTTCCCCTCCCCAACAGTAACTGTAGTCAAACAGTTATTCATGCTTTAAGGAATAGAAACCCCCAGTTATATACAGGTACACGTGTATCCTCCCTCCTTACCTGGACTGAAGCAGCTTCTTCAAAGGGGGCTGCAAGAAAAGCGTTCCTGTCCAGGCCGTGCTTGCACCTTCTAGAATCTTATTAAGACGTCCCCAGTCTTGGTAGCCGTCAGAATGCTTCGCTCGCACATGCGAATGCAGCAGTGCAGGGAGGGAACGTAGGCCTCACCCGTGTCATTGGTCTGCGGTACCGTTTATTCGGCACGTGAGGGCAGCACGGAGGGCAAGGGAAGGCAGTCCGCGTGCACGCCTGCTTTACCACGGCAGCACTTCTCGCAGCCACGGGACATTTGCAGTGGGCGCTCTGGGGCAAACTGCGCACGCACCCACTGTGCTGACGCTGCACAACCTCCCGCACGCGCGGGTCGTAAAGCACAGGGGAGCCACGGAGCTCCTGGCACGCAGGCGCCGAGTCAGCCCACTGACCGCACGTGCAGAGCGGTCTGCATTCGATGTACGCACGTTGGCGCGGGCACCATGAGGACGGCTTTGTTCAGGGAAGAGACTGCTCTAGTTTCCAGAATACCTTTAATTAGTATTTTACTCAACCCCCATCGCCTCTATTACAGTGTAAAAACAAATCCTAATGGTTGGGCCTTTCTCATATAGATGTGCTCACATGTGCAACATACCTGGTTGGAAGCAGGCAGCTGCTTCTGAAGGCTTCAGGAACCAAGCTACCACCTGAACAGTGCAGAAATGCAGACTAAAATTACTCACAGGCTGCATTAAAAAAAAAGGAAAGACAAAAACAGAATATAAAGAAACTTTGTTTTAATTAGTGAATCCCCCCAAAATGTTTCAGGGCTAAATTATTCTATTCTGCCTGCTAACTGGACTACACACAACCTGCCCCACACAAGACACGTGCACACACGCGCGCTCTCCCCAGCCAGTAAACCCTACAAACACACAACCATGCAGCATTTATGCTCTGGAAAAAAGCAGGTGCCACTGACTGCGGCAGAAAGGGGCCAGGGAAGCCCAGAACAGGAATGCAGAAGCAGCCAGAAAGGTCTGAGGGAGTGACAATACAGGAAGTAAAACGGTGAAATGGGCCAGGAAGGCCCAAGAAGAGCACACAGTGGCAGCCAATGAGGCCACAGTGGTGGTCACAAAGATGTCTGGCCACAGACAGAGAGGGACACGTGGGGACACGTGAGGACATTGCAGGGACAGGTGAGGACAACATGGGGACATGCAGGGACACGTGGGGACGTCTGGAGACACGTGGGGATGCACGGAGGGACGAGTGGGAACACACGAGGTGATACCTGCCGGCGGGATGCTGGACCCGAACATCCTCTCGAGCCGGCAGAGCAGAGAGTTGCTGGCCGGCTCCCCCGGGACAGCACAGGCGGCCTCAGGAGTTCCTCCTTGTCCCCCGCTCTCTCCACACTGTCCTTCCTATGACCGGTGCATCCGGGCACATAGGGTGAGCACGATCCAGGACAGCATATAGTAATATTGCAAACAGAAATATTGCAAACAGCCCCTAGCGACGACTCCGCCAATGGCGGCGCGTTGCCACAAGAGACGGCTCCGCCAATGGGGACG
The DNA here is from genome assembly GCF_059628265.1 of Tinamus guttatus. Lineage (NCBI taxonomy): Eukaryota > Metazoa > Chordata > Aves > Tinamiformes > Tinamidae > Tinamus > Tinamus guttatus. Next base: position 5,736 of record NW_028290265.1, on the reverse strand, counting down.
CGTTGCCCCCAGCGACGGCTCCGCCAATGGGGACGCGTTGCCCCGAACGACGGCTCCGCCAATGGCGGCGCGTTGCCTCCAGCGACACATTCACACTGGAAGAGGCAGGATCCCAATGTCCCCCTGTGGGCGACACCAGCCCCCTGTTACCCCAAAGACCCCCTGTGGGTAACACGACCGACCCCGGGAGCGGGAGGGGGAGCGGGAGCCGGCGTCGCCGACTGAGCCCTTCCCCTTCCGCCTCCGGAGACCCGCCCCTTCCGCCGCATCTGCGCGCGGAGGTGTCCAATGGGGACGCGTTGCCCCCAGCGACGGCTCCGCCAATGGCGGCGCGTTGCCCCCAGCGACGGCTCCGCCAATGGGGACGCGTTGCCCCCAGCGACGGCTCCGCCAATGGCGGCGCGTTGCCCCCAGCGACGGCTCCGCCAATGGCGGCGCGTTGCCACGAGAGAAGACTCCACCAATGGGGACGCGTTGCCCCCAGCGACGGCTCCGCCAATGACGGCGCGTTGCCCCGAGCGACGGCTCCGCCAATGGCGGCGCGTTGCCCCCAGCGACAGCTCCGCCAATGGGGACGCGTTGCCCCGAGCGACGGCTCCGCCAATGGGGACGCGTTGCCCCGAGCGACGGCTCCGCCAATGGCGGCGCGTTGCCCCGAGCGACGGCTCTGCCAATGGGGACGCGTTGGCCCCAGCGACGGCTCCGCCAATGGCGGCGCGTTGCCCCGAACGACGGCTCCGCCAATGGCGGCGCGTTGCCTCCAGCGACACATTCGCACTGGAAGAGGCAGGATCCCAATGTCCCCCTGTGGGCGACACCAGCCCCCCGTTACCCCAATGACCCCCTGTGGGTAACACGACCGACCCCGGGAGCGGGAGGGGGAGCGGGAGCCGGCGTCGCCGACTGAGCCCTTCCCCTTCCGCCTCCGGAGACACGCCCCTTCCGCTGCGTCTCCGCGCGGAGGTGTCCAATGGCGGCACGTTGCCCCCAGCGAAGGCTGCGCCAATGACGGCGCGTTGCCCCCAGCGACGGCTCCGCCAATGGGGGCGCGTTGCCCCCAGCGACGGCTCCGCCAATGGCGGCGTGTTGCCTCCAGCGACACATTCACACTGGAAGAGGCAGGATCCCAATGTCCCCCTGTGGGCGACACCAGCCCCCCGTTACCCCAATGACCCCCTGTGGGTAACACGACCCACCCCGGGAGCGGGAGGGGGAGCGGGAGCCGGCGTCGCCGACCGAACCCTTCCCCTTCCGCCTCCGGAGACCCGCCCCTTCCGCCGTATCTGCGCACGGAGGTGTCCAATGGCGGCGCGTTGCCCGGAGCGACGGCTCCGCCAATGGCGGCGCGTTGCCCCGAGCGACGGCTCCGCCAATGGCGGCGCGTTGCCCCGAGCGACGGCTCCGCCAATGGCGGCGCGTTGCCCCCAGCGACGGCTCCGCCAATGGCGGCGCGTTGCCCCCAGCGACGGCTCCGCCAATGGCGGCGCGTTGCCCCCAGCGACGGCTCCGCCAATGGCGGCGCGTTGCCCCGAACGACGGCTCCGCCAATGGGGACGCGTTGCCCCCAGCGACGGCTCCGCCAATGGGGACGCGTTGCCCCCAGCGACGGCTCCGCCAATGGCGGCGCGTTGCCCCGAACGACGGCTCCGCCAATGGCGGCGCGTTGCCTCCAGCGACACATTCGCACTGGAAGAGGCAGGATCCCAATGTCCCCCTGTGGGCGACACCAGCCCCCCGTTACCCCAATGACCCCCTGTGGGTAACACGACCGACCCCGGGAGCGGGAGGGGGAGCGGGAGCCGGCGTCGCCGACTGAGCCCTTCCCCTTCCGCCTCCGGAGACCCGCCCCTTCCGCTGCGTCTCCGCGCGGAGGTGTCCAATGGCGGCACGTTGCCCCCAGCGACGGCTGCGCCAATGACGGCGCGTTGCCCCCAGCGACGGCTCCGCCAATGGGGGCGCGTTGCCCCGAGCGATGGCTCCGCCAATGGCGGCGGCGTTGCCCCCAGCGACGGCTCCGCAATGGCGGCGGGCGTTGCCCCCCAGCGACGGCTCCGCCAATGGGGACGCGATGCCCCCAGCGACGGCTCCGCCAATGGCGGCGCGTTGCCCCCAGCGACGGCTCCGCCAATGGGGACGCGTTGCCCCGAGCGACGGCTCCGCCAATGGCGGCGCGTTGCCCCCAGCGACGGCTCCGCCAATGGGGACGCGTTGCCCCCAGCGACGGCTCCGCCAATGGCGGCGCGCTGCCCCCAGCGACGGCTCCGCCAATGGCGGCGCGTTGCCCCCAGCGACGGCTCCGCCAATGGCGGCGCGTTGCCCTCAGCGACACATTCGCACTGAAGAGGCAGGATCCCAATGTCCCCCTGTGGGCGACACCAGCCCCCCGTTACCCCAATGACCCCCTGTGGGTAACACGACCGACCCGGGAGCGGGAGGGGGGAGCGGGAGCCGGCGTCGCCCGACCGAACCCTTCCCCTTCCTCCTCAGGAGACCCGCCCCTTCCGCCGTATCTGCGCACGGAGGTGTCCAATGGCGGCGCGTTGCCCCGAACGACGGCTCCGCCAATGGCGGCGCGTGTGCCCGGAGCGACGGCTCCGCCAATGAGGGCGCGTTGCCCCGAGCGACGGCTCCGCCAATGGCGGCGCGTTGCCCCCCAGCGACGGCTCCGCCAATGGCGGCGCGTTGCCCCCAGCGACGGCTCCCGCCAATGGCGGCGCGTTTGCCCCAGCGACGGCTCCGCCAATGGCGGCGCGTTGCCCCCAGCGACCGGCTCCGCCAATGGCGGCGCGTTGCCCCCAGCGACGGCTCCGCCAATGGCGGCGCGTTGCCCCCAGCGACGGCTCCGCCAATGGCGGCGCGTTGCCCCCAGCGACGGCTCCGCCAATGGCGGCGCGTTGCCCCCAGCGACGGCTCCGCCAATGCGGCGCGTTGCCCTCCTCTCGTTTGCGCATGCGCCTCCTCCCCCTCCCCGTTGCAGTACCGATCTTCGGACACCGTTCGGACAATAATTCCACTAGCCAGTGATGTAAATACAAACTCTCCTAATTGTTAGACAATGATCTGACTAAGACCCTACGGGTGTTCGGGACACGGGATGGCAGCAGTTAGCGCTCCCGACGCTCTGCGCATGCGCGGCCCTCCGCTAGCTATTGCAGTACCGATTTTTCGACACTGGATGGCAGCAGCGAGCGGTCCTGACGCTCTGCGCATGCGCAGCCCCTTTCTGGCCGTTGCAGTACCGATTTTCGGACACGCGATGGCAGCAGTGAGCCCTTCCGACGCTCTGCGCATGCGCACCTCCCCCTCCCCGTCGCAGTACCGGTGTTCGGACACCGTTCGGACGATAATTCTAGTAACCAGTGATGTAAATACAAAGGCTCCTAATTGGTAGACAATGATCTGACTAAGACGCTCCCTCCCCGCCACCGCTCCAACCCCGGCGCGCGCCCGTTCTCCCCACGCTCCATGGCCTGGGCCGCCGCTCTCGCCCACCGCGGGTTCGAGTCCTGCCCTGCCCGGCCCCGGGGAGCTGCTCCGTCCGTCCCGGTGCGCCCCGAGCGGGATGAGCGGCCCAGGGCCCCCGGCACAGCGGGACCCCCAGCCCCGAGCGCGCACCCCCGGCCCGCTCACCTCCTCCGGCGCCGGCCCCAGCAGCGGCTTCTCAGCAGCAGCGTCCACGTTGCGGAGCGGCTCCAGCACCACCTTCCTTCAACTGCCGGCCCATACACAGGATGCCCCCGCCCACCGCCACCCTTTATCAACCCCGGTCCCACCTGTAACTCATTCTAGCCCAAGGGCCCGCAGCTGCTGCCCGTCACCGAGCAGGACGGGAGAAGGGCCACGAGCCCCATCAGGGACAGCTGGGGTGGCCCGGGCAGCAGAGCCCCCACCTGCAGCTCAGTGAAGTGCTGGGCAGAGCCCTGGCCCGAGTACAGGGACAAAGGGGACAGTCAGGTGGGGGCAGCGACATCAGCCCCTTTGTCCTTCAGTTTTACATTTGTGCACTCCATAAGCACCGCGTACGCAGGATTATTCCAGAAGCCTGCATCATGCACATACGGAGGGATCCGAGAAGCATCTCAAAAGAGAAACAAACACCCGCGTGTCCCCTGGATGCTAACCCACCAACACGCTGCACAGAGGTGCCGCACAAGACGAGACCACAGCCACCATGGAGGCGTCACCAAGAGGGGACCGAGCAAAGGGCAGTGGAGGGGGGCGAGAAAGCAGGTGACACCGGCAGGGGCCTCAAGTTGTGCCAGGGGAGATTCAGATTAGATATTAGGTAACATTGCCAGATGAAAAGAGTAGTCAAGCATTGGAATAGGCTGCCCAGGACTGCGATGGAGCCCCCGCCCCTGACAGTGTTCAGGAACCATGTAGATGAAGCATTTAGATGGTTTAACAAGTGTGGTGTTGAAGGGCTTACGGTTGGACTCGATGGCCTTGAAGGTCTCTTCAAGATTACCCAGATGTCAAGGTGTAGCAGTTGACAGCGACGTGTTGACACTGCCGAGTTGCTGGAGGACTGGGGGGAGCCGGGACTCACGGCCACACTTCTGCTTCTCCAATCGTCAAGCGAAACAGCGAGCACAGGGGAGCGCTCAGCACTCGTGCGTCCCCTTACCTTTCCATCACGGCTACTCGGATGGCCGAGGGCAGCAGTGAGCAGAGCAATTTGCACGTGCATGCGCCACACTTTGCTGTCATGGAACTCATTTTTAGGTACGGGAGAGAGTGCTGCACAACGCACGGCACACAGGTGCTGCCCTTTCAACAGCAGTTCTGCTGCACTGACACGTTCAAGGGGCTCACTCGCTTTCCAGAATGGCAGGACTTGATTTTTTTGTTATTTTTCCCCTCCCCAACAGTAACTGTAGTCAAACAGTTATTCATGCTTTAAGGAATCGAAACCCCCAATTATATACAGGTACACGTGTATCCTCCCTCCTTACCTGGACTGAAGCAGCTTCTTCAAAGGGGGCTGCAAGAAAGCGTTCCTGTCCAGGCCGTGCTTGCACCTTCTAGAATCTTATTAAGACGTCCCCAGTCTTGGTAGCCGTCAGAATGCTTCGCTCGCACATGCGAATGCAGCAGTGCAGGGAGGGAACGTAGGCCTCACCCGTGTCATTGGTCTGCGGTACCGTTTATTCGGCACGTGAGGGCAGCACGGAGGGCAAGGGAAGGCAGTCCGCGTGCACGCCTGCTTTACCACGGCAGCACTTCTCGCAGCCACGGGACATTTGCAGTGGGCGCTCTGGGGCAAACTGCGCACGCACCCACTGTGCTGACGCTGCACAACCTCCCGCACGCGCGGGTCGTAAAGCACAGGGGAGCCACGGAGCTCCTGGCACGCAGGCGCCGAGTCAGCCCACTGACCGCACGTGCAGAGCGGTCTGCATTCGATGTACGCACGTTGGCGCGGGCACCACGAGGATGGCTTTGTTCAGGAAAGAGACTGCTCTAGTTCCAGAATACCTTTAATTATTATTTTACTCAACCCCCATCGCCTCTATTACAGTGTAAAAACAAATCCTAATGGTTGGGCCTTTCTCATATAGATGTGCTCACATCTGCAACATACCTGGTTGGAAGCAGGCAGTTGCTTCTGAAGGCTTCAGGAACCAAGCTATCATCTGAACAGTGCAGAAATGCAGACTAAAATTACTCACAGGCTGCATTAAAAAAAAAAGGAAAGACAAAAACAGAATATAAAGAAACTTTGTTTAATTAGTG
>NW_028290264.1:0-10584 GCF_059628265.1 Tinamus guttatus | reverse complement strand
CTTGGCACAGCAAAACACTTCCTTTGGCATGCCCTTTGCAGCCTCACTCCAAACGGGGCTCTCCGCTTCATCCATCCCCTGACTCCATACTAGCACCAACGGGCTGCTAAAGCGTTTCGCAGAAAACACCAAGGAACCTGTTTCTCACTCCAAGCACAAAGCGTGCGCAGCACGAGTCTTGGCACAGCAAAACACTTCCTTTGGCATGCCCTTTGCAGCCTCACTCCAAACGGGGCTCTCCGCTTCATCCATCCCCTGACTCCATACTAGCACCAACGGGCTGCTCAAGCGTTTCGCAGAAAACACCAAGGAACCTGTTTCTCACTCCAAGCACAAAGCGTGCGCAGCACGAGTCTTGGCACAGCAAAACACTTCCTTTGGCATGCCCTTTGCAGCCTCACTCCAAACGGGGCTCTCCGCTTCATCCATCCCCTGACTCCATACTAGCACCAACGGGCTGCTCAAGCGTTTCGCAGAAAACACCAAGGAACCTGTTTCTCACTCCAAGCACAAAGCGTGCGCAGCACGAGTCTTGGCACAGCAAAACACTTCCTTTGGCATGCCCTTTGCAGCCTCACTCCAAACGGGGCTCTCCGCTTCATCCATCCCCTGACTCCATACTAGCACCAACGGGCTGCTCAAGCGTTTCGCAGAAAACACCAAGGAACCTGTTTCTCACTCCAAGCACAAAGCGTGCGCAGCACGAGTCTTGGCACAGCAAAACACTTCCTTTGGCATGCCCTTTGCAGCCTCACTCCAAACGGGGCTCTCCGCTTCATCCATCCCCTGACTCCATACTAGCACCAACGGGCTGCTCAAGCGTTTCGCAGAAAACACCAAGGAACCTGTTTCTCACTCCAAGCACAAAGCGTGCGCAGCACGAGTCTTGGCACAGCAAAACACTTCCTTTGGCATGCCCTTTGCAGCCTCACTCCAAAAGGGGCTCTCCGCTTCATCCATCCCCTGACTCCATACTAGCACCAACGGGCTGCTCAAGCGTTTCGCAGAAAACACCAAGGAACCTGTTTCTCACTCCAAGCACAAAGCGTGCGCAGCACGAGTCTTGGCACAGCAAAACACTTCCTTTGGCATGCCCTTTGCAGCCTCACTCCAAAAGGGGCTCTCCGCTTCATCCATCCCCTGACTCCATACTAGCACCAACGGGCTGCTCAAGCGTTTCGCAGAAAACACCAAGGAACCTGTTTCTCACTCCAAGCACAAAGCGTGCGCAGCACGAGTCTTGGCACAGCAAAACACTTCCTTTGGCATGCCCTTTGCAGCCTCACTCCAAACGGGGCTCTCCGCTTCATCCATCCCCTGACTCCATACTAGCACCAACGGGCTGCTAAAGCGTTTCGCAGAAAACACCAAGGAACCTGTTTCTCACTCCAAGCACAAAGCGTGCGCAGCACGAGTCTTGGCACAGCAAAACACTTCCTTTGGCATGCCCTTTGCAGCCTCACTCCAAACGGGGCTCTCCGCTTCATCCATCCCCTGACTCCATACTAGCACCAACGGGCTGCTCAAGCGTTTCGCAGAAAACACCAAGGAAGCTGTTTCTCACTCCAAGCACAAAGCGTGCGCAGCACGAGTCTTGGCACAGCAAAACACTTCCTTTGGCATGCCCTTTGCAGCCTCACTCCAAAAGGGGCTCTCCGCTTCATCCATCCCCTGACTCCATACTAGCACCAACGGGCTGCTCAAGCGTTTCGCAGAAAACACCAAGGAACCTGTTTCTCACTCCAAGCACAAAGCGTGCGCAGCACGAGTCTTGGCACAGCAAAACACTTCCTTTGGCATGCCCTTTGCAGCCTCACTCCAAAAGGGGCTCTCCGCTTCATCCATCCCCTGACTCCATACTAGCACCAACGGGCTGCTAAAGCGTTTCGCAGAAAACACCAAGGAACCTGTTTCTCACTCCAAGCACAAAGCGTGCGCAGCACGAGTCTTGGCACAGCAAAACACTTCCTTTGGCATGCCCTTTGCAGCCTCACTCCAAAAGGGGCTCTCCGCTTCATCCATCCCCTGACTCCATACTAGCACCAACGGGCTGCTAAAGCGTTTCGCAGAAAACACCAAGGAAGCTGTTTCTCACTCCAAGCACAAAGCGTGCGCAGCACGAGTCTTGGCACAGCAAAACACTTCCTTTGGCATGCCCTTTGCAGCCTCACTCCAAACGGGGCTCTCCGCTTCATCCATCCCCTGACTCCATACTAGCACCAACGGGCTGCTAAAGCGTTTCGCAGAAAACACCAAGGAACCTGTTTCTCACTCCAAGCACAAAGCGTGCGCAGCACGAGTCTTGGCACAGCAAAACACTTCCTTTGGCATGCCCTTTGCAGCCTCACTCCAAACGGGGCTCTCCGCTTCATCCATCCCCTGACTCCATACTAGCACCAACGGGCTGCTCAAGCGTTTCGCAGAAAACACCAAGGAACCTGTTTCTCACTCCAAGCACAAAGCGTGCGCAGCACGAGTCTTGGCACAGCAAAATACTTCCTTTGGCATGCCCTTTGCAGCCTCACTCCAAAAGGGGCTCTCCGCTTCATCCATCCCCTGACTCCATACTAGCACCAACGGGCTGCTCAAGCGTTTCGCAGAAAACACCAAGGAACCTGTTTCTCACTCCAAGCACAAAGCGTGCGCAGCACGAGTCTTGGCACAGCAAAACACTTCCTTTGGCATGCCCTTTGCAGCCTCACTCCAAACGGGGCTCTCCGCTTCATCCATCCCCTGACTCCATACTAGCACCAACGGGCTGCTAAAGCGTTTCGCAGAAAACACCAAGGAACCTGTTTCTCACTCCAACGACAAAGCGTGCGCAGCACGAGTCTTGGCACAGCAAAACACTTCCTTTGGCATGCCCTTTGCAGCCTCACTCCAAACGGGGCTCTCCGCTTCATCCATCCCCTGACTCCATACTAGCACCAACGGGCTGCTCAAGCGTTTCGCAGAAAACACCAAGGAACCTGTTTCTCACTCCAAGCACAAAGCGTGCGCAGCACGAGTCTTGGCACAGCAAAATACTTCCTTTGGCATGCCCTTTGCAGCCTCACTCCAAAAGGGGCTCTCCGCTTCATCCATCCCCTGACTCCATACTAGCACCAACGGGCTGCTCAAGCGTTTCGCAGAAAACACCAAGGAACCTGTTTCTCACTCCAAGCACAAAGCGTGCGCAGCACGAGTCTTGGCACAGCAAAACACTTCCTTTGGCATGCCCTTTGCAGCCTCACTCCAAACGGGGCTCTCCGCTTCATCCATCCCCTGACTCCATACTAGCACCAACGGGCTGCTAAAGCGTTTCGCAGAAAACACCAAGGAACCTGTTTCTCACTCCAAGCACAAAGCGTGCGCAGCACGAGTCTTGGCACAGCAAAACACTTCCTTTGGCATGCCCTTTGCAGCCTCACTCCAAACGGGGCTCTCCGCTTCATCCATCCCCTGACTCCATACTAGCACCAATGGGCTGCTAAAGCGTTTCGCAGAAAACACCAAGGAACCTGTTTCTCACTCCAAGCACAAAGCGTGCGCAGCACGAGTCTTGGCACAGCAAAACACTTCCTTTGGCATGCCCTTTGCAGCCTCACTCCAAACGGGGCTCTCCGCTTCATCCATCCCCTGACTCCATACTAGCACCAACGGGCTGCTCAAGCGTTTCGCAGAAAACACCAAGGAACCTGTTTCTCACTCCAAGCACAAAGCGTGCGCAGCACGAGTCTTGGCACAGCAAAACACTTCCTTTGGCATGCCCTTTGCAGCCTCACTCCAAACGGGGCTCTCCGCTTCATCCATCCCCTGACTCCATACTAGCACCAACGGGCTGCTAAAGCGTTTCGCAGAAAACACCAAGGAACCTGTTTCTCACTCCAAGCACAAAGCGTGCGCAGCACGAGTCTTGGCACAGCAAAACACTTCCTTTGGCATGCCCTTTGCAGCCTCACTCCAAACGGGGCTCTCCGCTTCATCCATCCCCTGACTCCATACTAGCACCAACGGGCTGCTAAAGCGTTTCGCAGAAAACACCAAGGAACCTGTTTCTCACTCCAAGCACAAAGCGTGCGCAGCATGAGTCTTGGCACAGCAAAACACTTCCCTTGGCATGCCCTTTGCAGCCTCACTCCAAACGGGGCTCTCCGCTTCATCCATCCCCTGACTCCATACTAGCACCAACGGGCTGCTAAAGCGTTTCGCAGAAAACACCAAGGAACCTGTTTCTCACTCCAAGCACAAAGCGTGCGCAGCACGAGTCTTGGCACAGCAAAACACTTCCTTTGGCATGCCCTTTGCAGCCTCACTCCAAACGGGGCTCTCCGCTTCATCCATCCCCTGACTCCATACTAGCACCAACGGGCTGCTAAAGCGTTTCGCAGAAAACACCAAGGAACCTGTTTCTCACTCCAAGCACAAAGCGTGCGCAGCACGAGTCTTGGCACAGCAAAACACTTCCTTTGGCATGCCCTTTGCAGCCTCACTCCAAACGGGGCTCTCCGCTTCATCCATCCCCTGACTCCATACTAGCACCAACGGCCTGCTAAAGCGTTTCGCAGAAAACACCAAGGAACCTGTTTCTCACTCCAACCACAAAGCGTGCGCAGCACGAGTCTTGGCACAGCAAAACACTTCCTTTGGCATGCCCTTTGCAGCCTCACTCCAAACGGGACTCTCCGCTTCATCCATCCCCTGACTCCATACTAGCACCAACGGGCTGCTAAAGCGTTTCGCAGAAAACACCAAGGAACCTGTTTCTCACTCCAACCACAAAGCGTGCGCAGCACGAGTCTTGGCACAGCAAAACACTTCCTTTGGCATGCCCTTTGCAGCCTCACTCCAAACGGGGCTCTCCGCTTCATCCATCCCCTGACTCCATACTAGCACCAACGGGCTGCTAAAGCGTTTCGCAGAAAACACCAAGGAACCTGTTTCTCACTCCAAGCACAAAGCGTGCGCAGCACGAGTCTTGGCACAGCAAAACACTTCCTTTGGCATGCCCTTTGCAGCCTCACTCCAAACGGGGCTCTCCGCTTCATCCATCCCCTGACTCCATACTAGCACCAACGGGCTGCTAAAGCGTTTCGCAGAAAACACCAAGGAAGCTGTTTCTCACTCCAAGCACAAAGCGTGCGCAGCACGAGTCTTGGCACAGCAAAACACTTCCTTTGGCATGCCCTTTGCAGCCTCACTCCAAACGGGGCTCTCCGCTTCATCCATCCCCTGACTCCATACTAGCACCAACGGGCTGCTAAAGCGTTTCGCAGAAAACACCAAGGAACCTGTTTCTCACTCCAAGCACAAAGCGTGCGCAGCACGAGTCTTGGCACAGCAAAACACTTCCTTTGGCATGCCCTTTGCAGCCTCACTCCAAAAGGGGCTCTCCGCTTCATCCATCCCCTGACTCCATACTAGCACCAACGGGCTGCTAAAGCGTTTCGCAGAAAACACCAAGGAAGCTGTTTCTCACTCCAAGCACAAAGCGTGCGCAGCACGAGTCTTGGCACAGCAAAACACTTCCTTTGGCATGCCCTTTGCAGCCTCACTCCAAACGGGGCTCTCCGCTTCATCCATCCCCTGACTCCATACTAGCACCAACGGGCTGCTAAAGCGTTTCGCAGAAAACACCAAGGAACCTGTTTCTCACTCCAACCACAAAGCGTGCGCAGCACGAGTCTTGGCACAGCAAAACACTTCCTTTGGCATGCCCTTTGCAGCCTCACTCCAAAAGGGGCTCTCCGCTTCATCCATCCCCTGACTCCATACTAGCACCAACGGGCTGCTAAAGCGTTTTGCAGAAAACACCAAGGAACCTGTTTCTCACTCCAAGCACAAAGCGTGCGCAGCATGAGTCTTGGCACAGCAAAACACTTCCTTTGGCATGCCCTTTGCAGCCTCACTCCAAAAGGGGCTCTCCGCTTCATCCATCCCCTGACTCCATACTAGCACCAACGGGCTGCTAAAGCGTTTCGCAGAAAACACCAAGGAACCTGTTTCTCACTCCAAGCACAAAGCGTGCGCAGCACGAGTCTTGGCACAGCAAAACACTTCCTTTGGCATGCCCTTTGCAGCCTCACTCCAAAAGGGGCTCTCCGCTTCATCCATCCCCTGACTCCATACTAGCACCAACGGGCTGCTCAAGCGTTTCGCAGAAAACACCAAGGAACCTGTTTCTCACTCCAAGCACAAAGCGTGCGCAGCACGAGTCTTGGCACAGCAAAACACTTCCTTTGGCATGCCCTTTGCAGCCTCACTCCAAACGGGGCTCTCCGCTTCATCCATCCCCTGACTCCATACTAGCACCAACGGGCTGCTCAAGCGTTTCGCAGAAAACACCAAGGAAGCTGTTTCTCACTCCAAGCACAAAGCGTGCGCAGCACGAGTCTTGGCACAGCAAAACACTTCCTTTGGCATGCCCTTTGCAGCCTCACTCCAAACGGGGCTCTCCGCTTCATCCATCCCCTGACTCCATACTAGCACCAACGGGCTGCTAAAGCGTTTCGCAGAAAACACCAAGGAACCTGTTTCTCACTCCAACCACAAAGCGTGCGCAGCACGAGTCTTGGCACAGCAAAACACTTCCTTTGGCATGCCCTTTGCAGCCTCACTCCAAAAGGGGCTCTCCGCTTCATCCATCCCCTGACTCCATACTAGCACCAACGGGCTGCTAAAGCGTTTCGCAGAAAACACCAAGGAAGCTGTTTCTCACTCCAAGCACAAAGCGTGCGCAGCACGAGTCTTGGCACAGCAAAACACTTCCTTTGGCATGCCCTTTGCAGCCTCACTCCAAAAGGGGCTCTCCGCTTCATCCATCCCCTGACTCCATACTAGCACCAACGGGCTGCTAAAGCGTTTCGCAGAAAACACCAAGGAAGCTGTTTCTCACTCCAAGCACAAAGCGTGCGCAGCACGAGTCTTGGCACAGCAAAACACTTCCTTTGGCATGCCCTTTGCAGCCTCACTCCAAACGGGGCTCTCCGCTTCATCCATCCCCTGACTCCATACTAGCACCAACGGGCTGCTAAAGCGTTTCGCAGAAAACACCAAGGAACCTGTTTCTCACTCCAAGCACAAAGCGTGCGCAGCACGAGTCTTGGCACAGCAAAACACTTCCTTTGGCATGCCCTTTGCAGCCTCACTCCAAACGGGGCTCTCCGCTTCATCCATCCCCTGACTCCATACTAGCACCAACGGGCTGCTAAAGCGTTTCGCAGAAAACACCAAGGAACCTGTTTCTCACTCCAACCACAAAGCGTGCGCAGCACGAGTCTTGGCACAGCAAAACACTTCCTTTGGCATGCCCTTTGCAGCCTCACTCCAAAAGGGGCTCTCCGCTTCATCCATCCCCTGACTCCATACTAGCACCAACGGGCTGCTAAAGCGTTTCGCAGAAAACACCAAGGAAGCTGTTTCTCACTCCAAGCACAAAGCGTGCGCAGCACGAGTCTTGGCACAGCAAAACACTTCCTTTGGCATGCCCTTTGCAGCCTCACTCCAAACGGGGCTCTCCGCTTCATCCATCCCCTGACTCCATACTAGCACCAACGGGCTGCTCAAGCGTTTCGCAGAAAACACCAAGGAACCTGTTTCTCACTCCAAGCACAAAGCGTGCGCAGCACGAGTCTTGGCACAGCAAAACACTTTCTTTGGCATGCCCTTTGCAGCCTCACTCCAAACGGGGCTCTCCGCTTCATCCATCCCCTGACTCCATACTAGCACCAACGGGCTGCTAAAGCGTTTCGCAGAAAACACCAAGGAAGCTGTTTCTCACTCCAAGCACAAAGCGTGCGCAGCACGAGTCTTGGCACAGCAAAACACTTCCTTTGGCATGCCCTTTGCAGCCTCACTCCAAACGGGGCTCTCCGCTTCATCCATCCCCTGACTCCATACTAGCACCAACGGGCTGCTAAAGCGTTTCGCAGAAAACACCAAGGAACCTGTTTCTCACTCCAAGCACAAAGCGTGCGCAGCACGAGTCTTGGCACAGCAAAACACTTCCTTTGGCATGCCCTTTGCAGCCTCACTCCAAACGGGGCTCTCCGCTTCATCCATCCCCTGACTCCATACTAGCACCAACGGGCTGCTCAAGCGTTTCGCAGAAAACACCAAGGAACCTGTTTCTCACTCCAAGCACAAAGCGTGCGCAGCACGAGTCTTGGCACAGCAAAACACTTCCTTTGGCATGCCCTTTGCAGCCTCACTCCAAAAGGGGCTCTCCGCTTCATCCATCCCCTGACTCCATACTAGCACCAACGGGCTGCTAAAGCGTTTCGCAGAAAACACCAAGGAACCTGTTTCTCACTCCAAGCACAAAGCGTGCGCAGCACGAGTCTTGGCACAGCAAAACACTTCCTTTGGCATGCCCTTTGCAGCCTCACTCCAAACGGGGCTCTCCGCTTCATCCATCCCCTGACTCCATACTAGCACCAACGGGCTGCTAAAGCGTTTCGCAGAAAACACCAAGGAACCTGTTTCTCACTCCAAGCACAAAGCGTGCGCAGCACGAGTCTTGGCACAGCAAAACACTTCCTTTGGCATGCCCTTTGCAGCCGCACTCCAAACGGGGCTCTCCGCTTCATCCATCCCCTGACTCCATACTAGCACCAACGGGCTGCTAAAGCGTTTCGCAGAAAACACCAAGGAACCTGTTTCTCACTCCAACCACAAAGCGTGCGCAGCACGAGTCTTGGCACAGCAAAACACTTCCTTTGGCATGCCCTTTGCAGCCTCACTCCAAAAGGGGCTCTCCGCTTCATCCATCCCCTGACTCCATACTAGCACCAACGGGCTGCTAAAGCGTTTCGCAGAAAACACCAAGGAACCTGTTTCTCACTCCAAGCACAAAGCGTGCGCAGCACGAGTCTTGGCACAGCAAAACACTTTCTTTGGCATGCCCTTTGCAGCCTCACTCCAAACGGGGCTCTCCGCTTCATCCATCCCCTGACTCCATACTAGCACCAACGGGCTGCTAAAGCGTTTCGCAGAAAACACCAAGGAACCTGTTTCTCACTCCAAGCACAAAGCGTGCGCAGCACGAGTCTTGGCACAGCAAAACACTTCCTTTGGCATGCCCTTTGCAGCCTCACTCCAAACGGGGCTCTCCGCTTCATCCATCCCCTGACTCCATACTAGCACCAACGGGCTGCTAAAGCGTTTCGCAGAAAACACCAAGGAACCTGTTTCTCACTCCAACCACAAAGCGTGCGCAGCACGAGTCTTGGCACAGCAAAACACTTCCTTTGGCATGCCCTTTGCAGCCTCACTCCAAAAGGGGCTCTCCGCTTCATCCATCCCCTGACTCCATACTAGCACCAACGGGCTGCTCAAGCGTTTCGCAGAAAACACCAAGGAACCTGTTTCTCACTCCAAGCACAAAGCGTGCGCAGCACGAGTCTTGGCACAGCAAAACACTTCCTTTGGCATGCCCTTTGCAGTCTCACTCCAAACGGGGCTCTCCGCTTCATCCATCCCCTGACTCCATACTAGCACCAACGGGCTGCTAAAGCGTTTCGCAGAAAACACCAAGGAAGCTGTTTCTCACTCCAAGCACAAAGCGTGCGCAGCACGAGTCTTGGCACAGCAAAACACTTCCTTTGGCATGCCCTTTGCAGCCTCACTCCAAAAGGGGCTCTCCGCTTCATCCATCCCCTGACTCCATACTAGCACCAACGGGCTGCTAAAGCGTTTCGCAGAAAACACCAAGGAACCTGTTTCTCACTCCAAGCACAAAGCGTGCGCAGCACGAGTCTTGGCACAGCAAAACACTTCCTTTGGCATGCCCTTTGCAGCCTCACTCCAAACGGGGCTCTCCGCTTCATCCATCCCCTGACTCCATACTAGCACCAACGGGCTGCTAAAGCGTTTCGCAGAAAACACCAAGGAACCTGTTTCTCACTCCAAGCACAAAGCGTGCGCAGCACGAGTCTTGGCACAGCAAAACACTTCCTTTGGCATGCCCTTTGCAGCCTCACTCCAAACGGGGCTCTCCGCTTCATCCATCCCCTGACTCCATACTAGCACCAACGGGCTGCTAAAGCGTTTCGCAGAAAACACCAAGGAAGCTGTTTCTCACTCCAAGCACAAAGCGTGCGCAGCACGAGTCTTGGCACAGCAAAACACTTCCTTTGGCATGCCCTTTGCAGCCTCACTCCAAAAGGGGCTCTCCGCTTCATCCATCCCCTGACTCCATACTAGCACCAACGGGCTGCTAAAGCGTTTCGCAGAAAACACCAAGGAAGCTGTTTCTCACTCCAAGCACAAAGCGTGCGCAGCACGAGTCTTGGCACAGCAAAACACTTCCTTTGGCATGCCCTTTGCAGCCTCACTCCAAACGGGGCTCTCCGCTTCATCCATCCCCTGACTCCATACTAGCACCAACGGGCTGCTAAAGCGTTTCGCAGAAAACACCAAGGAACCTGTTTCTCACTCCAAGCACAAAGCGTGCGCAGCACGAGTCTTGGCACAGCAAAACACTTCCTTTGGCATGCCCTTTGCAGCCGCACTCCAAACGGGGCTCTCCGCTTCATCCATCCCCTGACTCCATACTAGCACCAACGGGCTGCTAAAGCGTTTCGCAGAAAACACCAAGGAACCTGT
>NW_028290263.1:0-51893 GCF_059628265.1 Tinamus guttatus | reverse complement strand
CTTGGAGTGAGAAACAGGTTCCTTGGTGTTTTCTGCGAAACGCTTTAGCAGCCCGTTGGTGCTAGTATGGAGTCAGGGGATGGATGAAGCGGAGAGCCCCGTTTGGAGTGAGGCTGCAAAGGGCATGCCAAAGGAAGTGTTTTGCTGTGCCAAGACTCGTGCTGCGCACGCTTTGTGCTTGGAGTGAGAAACAGGTTCCTTGGTGTTTTCTGCGAAACGCTTTAGCAGCCCGTTGGTGCTAGTATGGAGTCAGGGGATGGATGAAGCGGAGAGCCCCGTTTGGAGTGAGGCTGCAAAGGGCATGCCAAAGGAAGTGTTTTGCTGTGCCAAGACTCGTGCTGCGCACGCTTTGTGCTTGGAGTGAGAAACAGGTTCCTTGGTGTTTTCTGCGAAACGCTTTAGCAGCCCGTTGGTGCTAGTATGGAGTCAGGGGATGGATGAAGCGGAGAGCCCCGTTTGGAGTGAGGCTGCAAAGGGCATGCCAAAGGAAGTGTTTTGCTGTGCCAAGACTCGTGCTGCGCACGCTTTGTGCTTGGAGTGAGAAACAGGTTCCTTGGTGTTTTCTGCGAAACGCTTTAGCAGCCCGTTGGTGCTAGTATGGAGTCAGGGGATGGATGAAGCGGAGAGCCCCGTTTGGAGTGAGGCTGCAAAGGGCATGCCAAAGGAAGTGTTTTGCTGTGCCAAGACTCGTGCTGCGCACGCTTTGTGGTTGGAGTGAGAAACAGGTTCCTTGGTGTTTTCTGCGAAACGCTTTAGCAGCCCGTTGGTGCTAGTATGGAGTCAGGGGATGGATGAAGCCGAGAGCCCCGTTTGGAGTGAGGTTGCAAAGGGCATGCCAAGGGAAGTGTTCTGCTGTGCCAAGACTCGTGCTGCGCACGCTTTGTGGTTGGAGTGAGAAACAGGTTCCTTGGTGTTTTCTGCGAAACGCTTTAGCAGCCCGTTGGTGCTAGTATGGAGTCAGGGGATGGATGAAGCGGAGAGCGCCGTTTGGAGTGAGGCTGCAAAGGGCATGCCAAAGGAAGTGTTTTGCTGTGCCAAGACTCGTGCTGCGCACGCTTTGTGGTTGGAGTGAGAAACAGGTTCCTTGGTGTTTTCTGCGAAACGCTTTAGCAGCCCGTTGGTGCTAGTATGGAGTCAGGGGATGGATGAAGCGGAGAGCCCCGTTTGGAGTGAGGCTGCAAAGGGCATGCCAAAGGAAGTGTTTTGCTGTGCCAAGACTCGTGCTGTGCACGCTTTGTGCTTGGAGTGAGAAACAGGTTCCTTGGTGTTTTCTGCGAAACGCTTTAGCAGCCCGTTGGTGCTAGTATGGAGTCAGGGGATGGATGAAGCGGAGAGCCCCGTTTGGAGTGAGGCTGCAAAGGGCATGCCAAAGGAAGTGTTTTGCTGTGCCAAGACTCGTGCTGCGCACGCTTTGTGCTTGGAGTGAGAAACAGGTTCCTTGGTGTTTTCTGCGAAACGCTTTAGCAGCCCGTTGGTGCTAGTATGGAGTCAGGGGATGGATGAAGCGGAGAGCCCCGTTTGGAGTGAGGCTGCAAAGGGCATGCCAAAGGAAGTGTTTTGCTGTGCCAAGACTCGTGCTGCGCACGCTTTGTGCTTGGAGTGAGAAACAGGTTCCTTGGTGTTTTCTGCGAAACGCTTTAGCAGCCCGTTGGTGCTAGTATGGAGTCAGGGGATGGATGAAGCGGAGAGCCCCGTTTGGAGTGAGGCTGCAAAGGGCATGCCAAGAGAAGTGTTTTGCTGTGCCAAGACTCGTGCTGCGCACGCTTTGTGCTTGGAGTGAGAAACAGGTTCCCTGGTGTTTTCTGCGAAACGCTTTAGCAGCCCGTTGGTGCTAGTATGGAGTCAGGGGATGGATGAAGCGGAGAGCCCCGTTTGGAGTGAGGATGCAAAGGGCATGCCAAAGGAAGTGTTTTGCTGTGCCAAGACTCGTGCTGCGCACGCTTTGTGGTTGGAGTGAGAAACAGGTTCCTTGGTGTTTTCTGCGAAACGCTTTAGCAGCCCGTTGGTGCTAGTATGGAGTCAGGGGATGGATGAAGCGGAGAGCCCCGTTTGGAGTGAGGCTGCAAAGGGCATGCCAAAGGAAGTGTTTTTCTGTGCCAAGACTCGTGCTGCGCACGCTTTGTGGTTGGAGTGAGAAACAGGTTCCTTGGTGTTTTCTGCGAAACGCTTTAGCAGCCCGTTGGTGCTAGTATGGAGTCAGGGGATGGATGAAGCGGAGAGCCCCGTTTGGAGTGAGGCTGCAAAGGGCATGCCAAAGGAAGTGTTTTGCTGTGCCAAGACTCGTGCTGCGCACGCTTTGTGCTTGGAGTGAGAAACAGGTTCCTTGGTGTTTCTGCGAAACGCTTTAGCAGCCCGTTGGTGCTAGTATGGAGTCAGGGGATGGATGAAGCGGAGAGCCCCGTTTGGAGTGAGGCTGCAAAGGGCATGCCAAAGGAAGTGTTCTGCTGTGCCAAGACTCGTGCTGCGCACGCTTTGTGGTTGGAGTGAGAAACAGGTTCCTTGGTGTTTTCTGCAAAACGCTTTAGCAGCCCGTTGGTGCTAGTATGGAGTCAGGGGATGGATGAAGCGGAGAGCCCCGTTTGGAGTGAGGCTGCAAAGGGCATGCCAAAGGAAGTGTTTTGCTGTGCCAAGACTCGTGCTGCGCACGCTTTGTGCTTGGAGTGAGAAACAGGTTCCTTGGTGTTTTCTGCGAAACGCTTTAGCAGCCCGTTGGTGCTAGTATGGAGTCAGGGGATGGATGAAGCGGAGAGCCCCGTTTGGAGTGAGGCTGCAAAGGGCATGCCAAAGGAAGTGTTTTGCTGTGCCAAGACTCGTGCTGCGCACGCTTTGTGGTTGGAGTGAGAAACAGGTTCCTTGGTGTTTTCTGCGAAACGCTTTAGCAGCCCGTTGGTGCTAGTATGGAGTCAGGGGATGGATGAAGCGGAGAGCCCCGTTTGGAGTGAGGCTGCAAAGGGCATGCCAAAGGAAGTGTTTTGCTGTGCCAAGACTCGTGCTGCGCACGCTTTGTGCTTGGAGTGAGAAACAGGTTCCTTGGTGTTTTCTGCGAAACGCTTTAGCAGCCCGTTGGTGCTAGTATGGAGTCAGGGGATGGATGAAGCGGAGAGCCCCGTTTGGAGTGAGGCTGCAAAGGGCATGCCAAAGGAAGTGTTTTGCTGTGCCAAGACTCGTGCTGCGCACGCTTTGTGGTTGGAGTGAGAAACAGGTTCCTTGGTGTTTTCTGCGAAACGCTTTAGCAGCCCGTTGGTGCTAGTATGGAGTCAGGGGATGGATGAAGCGGAGAGCCCCGTTTGGAGTGAGGCTGCAAAGGGCATGCCAAAGGAAGTGTTTTGCTGTGCCAAGACTCGTGCTGCGCACGCTTTGTGCTTGGAGTGAGAAACAGGTTCCTTGGTGTTTTCTGCGAAACGCTTTAGCAGCCCGTTGGTGCTAGTATGGAGTCAGGGGATGGATGAAGCGGAGAGCCCCGTTTGGAGTGAGGCTGCAAAGGGCATGCCAAGGGAAGTGTTTTGCTGTGCCAAGACTCGTGCTGCGCACGCTTTGTGGTTGGAGTGAGAAACAGGGTCCTTGGTGTTTTCTGCGAAACGCTTTAGCAGCCCGTTGGTGCTAGTATGGAGTTAGGGGATGGATGAAGCGGAGAGGCCCCGTTTGGAGTGAGGCTGCAAAGGGCATGCCAAGGGAAGTGTTTTTCTGTGCCAAGACTCGTGCTGCGCACGCTTTGTGCTTGGAGTGAGAAACAGGTTCCTTGGTGTTTTCTGCGAAACGCTTTAGCAGGCCGTTGGTGCTAGTATGGAGTCAGGGGATGGATGAAGCGGAGAGCCCCGTTTGGAGTGAGGCTGCAAAGGGCATGCCAAAGGAAGTGTTTTGCTGTGCCAAGACTCGTGCTGCGCACGCTTTGTGCTTGGAGTGAGAAACAGGTTCCTTGGTGTTTTCTGCGAAACGCTTTAGCAGCCCGTTGGTGCTAGTATGGAGTCAGGGGATGGATGAAGCGGAGAGCCCCGTTTGGAGTGAGGCTGCAAAGGGCATGCCAAAGGAAGTGTTTTGCTGTGCCAAGACTCGTGCTGCGCACGCTTTGTGCTTGGAGTGAGAAACAGGTTCCTTGGTGTTTTCTGCGAAACGCAGAAACGCAACCCGTTGGTGCTAGTATGGAGTCAGGGGATGGATGAAGCGGAGAGCCCCGTTTGGAGTGAGGCTGCAAAGGGCATGCCAAGGGAAGTGTTTTGCTGTGCCAAGACTCGTGCTGCGCACGCTTTGTGGTTGGAGTGAGAAACAGGTCCTTGGTGTTTTCTGCGAAACGCTTTAGCAGCCCGTTGGTGCTAGTATGGAGTCAGGGGATGGATGAAGCGGAGAGCCCCGTTTGGAGTGAGGCTTCAAAGGGCATGCCAAAGGAAGTGTTTTGCTGTGCCAAGACTCGTGCTGCGCACGCTTTGTGGTTGGAGTGAGAAACAGGTTCCTTGGTGTTTCTGCGAAATGCTTTAGCAGCCCGTTGGTGCTAGTATGGAGTCAGGGGATGGATGAAGCGGAGAGCCCCGTTTGGAGTGAGGCTGCAAAGGGCATGCCAAAGGAAGTGTTTTGCTGTGCCAAGACTCGTGCTGCGCACGCTTTGTGCTTGGAGTGAGAAACAGGTTCCTTGGTGTTTTCTGCGAAATGCTTTAGCAGCCCGTTGGTGCTAGTATGGAGTCAGGGGATGGATGAAGCGGAGAGCCCCGTTTGGAGTGAGGCTGCAAAGGGCATGCCAAAGGAAGTGTTTTGCTGTGCCAAGACTCGTGCTGCGCACGCTTTGTGCTTGGAGTGAGAAACAGGTTCCTTGGTGTTTTCTGCGAAACGCTTTAGCAGCCCGTTGGTGCTAGTATGGAGTCAGGGGATGGATGAAGTGGAGAGCGCCGTTTGGAGTGAGGCTGCAAAGGGCATGCCAAAGGAAGTGTTTTGCTGTGCCAAGACTCGTGCTGCGCACGCTTTGTGCTTGGAGTGAGAAACAGGTTCCTTGGTGTTTTCTGCGAAACGCTTTAGCAGCCCGTTGGTGCTAGTATGGAGTCAGGGGATGGATGAAGCGGAGAGCCCCGTTTGGAGTGAGGCTGCAAAGGGCATGCCAAGGGAAGTGTTTTGCTGTGCCAAGACTCGTGCTGCGCACGCTTTGTGGTTGGAGTGAGAAACAGGTCCTTGGTGTTTTCTGCGAAACGCTTTAGCAGCCCGTTGGTGCTAGTATGGAGTCAGGGGATGGATGAAGCGGAGAGCCCCGTTTGGAGTGAGGCTTCAAAGGGCATGCCAAAGGAAGTGTTTTGCTGTGCCAAGACTCGTGCTGCGCACGCTTTGTGGTTGGAGTGAGAAACAGGTTCCTTGGTGTTTTCTGCGAAATGCTTTAGCAGCCCGTTGGTGCTAGTATGGAGTCAGGGGATGGATGAAGCGGAGAGCCCCGTTTGGAGTGAGGCTGCAAAGGGCATGCCAAAGGAAGTGTTTTGCTGTGCCAAGACTCGTGCTGCGCACGCTTTGTGCTTGGAGTGAGAAACAGGTTCCTTGGTGTTTTCTGCGAAACGCTTTAGCAGCCCGTTGGTGCTAGTATGGAGTCAGGGGATGGATGAAGCGGAGAGCCCCGTTTGGAGTGAGGCTGCAAAGGGCATGCCAAAGGAAGTGTTTTGCTGTGCCAAGACTCGTGCTGCGCACGCTTTGTGCTTGGAGTGAGAAACAGGTTCCTTGGTGTTTTCTGCGAAACGCAGAAACGCAACCCGTTGGTGCTAGTATGGAGTCAGGGGATGGATGAAGCGGAGAGCCCCGTTTGGAGTGAGGCTGCAAAGGGCATGCCAAGGGAAGTGTTTTGCTGTGCCAAGACTCGTGCTGCGCACGCTTTGTGGTTGGAGTGAGAAACAGGTCCTTGGTGTTTTCTGCGAAACGCTTTAGCAGCCCGTTG
The DNA here is from genome assembly GCF_059628265.1 of Tinamus guttatus. Lineage (NCBI taxonomy): Eukaryota > Metazoa > Chordata > Aves > Tinamiformes > Tinamidae > Tinamus > Tinamus guttatus. Next base: position 45,994 of record NW_028290263.1, on the reverse strand, counting down.
GTGCTAGTATGGAGTCAGGGGATGGATGAAGCGGAGAGCCCCGTTTGGAGTGAGGCTGCAAAGGGCATGCCAAAGGAAGTGTTTTGCTGTGCCAAGACTCGTGCTGCGCACGCTTTGTGCTTGGAGTGAGAAACAGGTTCCTTGGTGTTTTCTGCGAAACGCAGAAACGCAACCCGTTGGTGCTAGTATGGAGTCAGGGGATGGATGAAGCGGAGAGCCCCGTTTGGAGTGAGGCTGCAAAGGGCATGCCAAGGGAAGTGTTTTGCTGTGCCAAGACTCGTGCTGCGCACGCTTTGTGGTTGGAGTGAGAAACAGGTCCTTGGTGTTTTCTGCGAAACGCTTTAGCAGCCCGTTGGTGCTAGTATGGAGTCAGGGGATGGATGAAGCGGAGAGCCCCGTTTGGAGTGAGGCTTCAAAGGGCATGCCAAAGGAAGTGTTTTGCTGTGCCAAGACTCGTGCTGCGCACGCTTTGTGGTTGGAGTGAGAAACAGGTTCCTTGGTGTTTTCTGCGAAATGCTTTAGCAGCCCGTTGGTGCTAGTATGGAGTCAGGGGATGGATGAAGCGGAGAGCCCCGTTTGGAGTGAGGCTGCAAAGGGCATGCCAAAGGAAGTGTTTTGCTGTGCCAAGACTCGTGCTGCGCACGCTTTGTGCTTGGAGTGAGAAACAGGTTCCTTGGTGTTTTCTGCGAAACGCTTTAGCAGCCCGTTGGTGCTAGTATGGAGTCAGGGGATGGATGAAGCGGAGAGCCCCGTTTGGAGTGAGGCTGCAAAGGGCATGCCAAGGGAAGTGTTGTGCTGTGCCAAGACTCGTGCTGCGCACGCTTTGTGCTTGGAGTGAGAAACAGGTTCCTTGGTGTTTTCTGCAAAACGCTTTAGCAGCCCGTTGGTGCTAGTATGGAGTCAGGGGATGGATGAAGCGGAGAGCCCCGTTTGGAGTGAGGCTGCAAAGGGCATGCCAAAGGAAGTGTTTTGCTGTGCCAAGACTCGTGCTGCGCACGCTTTGTGCTTGGAGTGAGAAACAGGTTCCTTGGTGTTTTCTGCGAAACGCAGAAACGCAGCCCGTTGGTGCTAGTATGGAGTCAGGGGATGGATGAAGCGGAGAGCCCCGTTTGGAGTGAGGCTGCAAAGGGCATGCCAAGGGAAGTGTTGTGCTGTGCCAAGACTCGTGCTGCGCACGCTTTGTGCTTGGAGTGAGAAACAGGTTCCTTGGTGTTTTCTGCAAAACGCTTTAGCAGCCCGTTGGTGCTAGTATGGAGTCAGGGGATGGATGAAGCGGAGAGCCCCGTTTGGAGTGAGGCTGCAAAGGGCATGCCAAGGGAAGTGTTGTGCTGTGCCAAGACTCGTGCTGCGCACACTTTGTGCTTGGAGTGAGAAACAGGTTTGTTGGTGTTTTCTGCGAAACGCTTTAGCAGCCCGTTGGTGCTAGTATGGAGTTAGGGGATGGATGAAGCGGAGAGCCCCGTTTGGAGTGAGGCTGCAAAGGGCATGCCAAGGGAAGTGTTCTGCTGTGCCAAGACTCGTGCTGCGCACGCTTTGTGCTTGGAGTGAGAAACAGGTTTGTTGGTGTTTTCTGCGAAACGCTTTAGCAGCCCGTTGGTGCTAGTATGGAGTTTGGGGATGGATGAAGCATAGAGCCCCGTTTGGAGTGAGGCTGCAAAGGGCATGCCAAGGGAAGTGTTTTGCTGTGCCAAGACTCGTGCTGCGCACACTTTGTGCTTGGAGTGAGAAACAGGTTCCTTGGTGTTTTCTGCGAAACGCTTTAGCAGCCCGTTGGTGCTAGTATGGAGTTAGGGGATGGATGAAGCATAGAGCCCCGTTTGGAGTGAGGCTGCAAAGGGCATGCCAAGGGAAGTGTTTTGCTGTGCCAAGACTCGTGCTGCGCACACTTTGTGCTTGGAGTGAGAAACAGGTTCCTTGGTGTTTTCTGCGAAACGCTTTAGCAGCCCGTTGGTGCTAGTATGGAGTCAGGGGATGGATGAAGCGGAGAGCCCCGTTTGGAGTGAGGCTGCAAAGGGCATGCCAAGGGAAGTGTTCTGCTGTGCCAAGACTCGTGCTGCGCACGCTTTGTGCTTGGAGTGAGAAACAGGTTCCTTGGTGTTTTCTGCGAAACGCTTTAGCAGCCCGTTGGTGCTAGTATGGAGTCAGGGGATGGATGAAGCGGAGAGCCCCGTTTGGAGTGAGGCTGCAAAGGGCATGCCAAGGGAAGCGTTGTGCTGTGCCAAGACTCGTGCTGCGCACACTTTGTGCTTGGAGTGAGAAACAGGTTCCTTGGTGTTTTCTGCTAAACGCTTGAGCAGCCCGTTGGTGCTAGTATGGAGTTAGGGGATGGATGAAGCGGAGAGCCCCGTTTGGAGTGAGGCTGCAAAAGGCATGCCAAGGGAAGTGTTCTGCTGTGCCAAGACTCGTGCTGCGCACGCTTTGTGGTTGGAGTGAGAAACAGGTTCCTTGGTGTTTTCTGCGAAATGCTTTAGCAGCCCGTTGGTGCTAGTATGGAGTCAGGGGATGGATGAAGCGGAGAGCCCCGTTTGGAGTGAGGCTGCAAAGGGCATGCCAGAGGAAGTGTTTTGCTGTGCCAAGACTCGTGCTGCGCACACTTTGTGCTTGGAGTGAGAAACAGGTTCCTTGGTGTTTTCTGCGAAACGCTTTAGCAGCCCGTTGGTGCTAGTATGGAGTCAGGGGATGGATGAAGCGGAGAGCCCCGTTTGGAGTGAGGCTGCAAAGGGCATGCCAAAGGAAGTGTTCTGCTGTGCCAAGACTCGTGCTGCGCACGCTTTGTGCTTGGAGTGAGAAACAGGTTTGTTGGTGTTTTCTGCGAAACGCTTTAGCAGCCCGTTGGTGCTAGTATGGAGTTAGGGGATGGATGAAGCATAGAGCCCCGTTTGGAGTGAGGCTGCAAAGGGCATGCCAAGGGAAGTGTTTTGCTGTGCCAAGACTCGTGCTGCGCACACTTTGTGCTTGGAGTGAGAAACAGGTTCCTTGGTGTTTTCTGCGAAACGCTTTAGCAGCCCGTTGGTGCTAGTATGGAGTTAGGGGATGGATGAAGCATAGAGCCCCGTTTGGAGTGAGGCTGCAAAGGGCATGCCAAGGGAAGTGTTTTGCTGTGCCAAGACTCGTGCTGCGCACACTTTGTGCTTGGAGTGAGAAACAGGTTCCTTGGTGTTTTCTGCGAAACGCTTTAGCAGCCTGTTGGTGCTAGTATGGAGTCAGGGGATGGATGAAGCGGAGAGCCCCGTTTGGAGTGAGGCTGCAAAGGGCATGCCAAGGGAAGTGTTCTGCTGTGCCAAGACTCGTGCTGCGCACACTTTGTGCTTGGAGTGAGAAACAGGTTCCTTGGTGTTTTCTGCGAAACGCTTTAGCAGCCCGTTGGTGCTAGTATGGAGTCAGGGGATGGATGAAGCGGAGAGCCCCGTTTGGAGTGAGGCTGCAAAGGGCATGCCAAGGGAAGCGTTGTGCTGTGCCAAGACTCGTGCTGCGCACACTTTGTGCTTGGAGTGAGAAACAGGTTCCTTGGTGTTTTCTGCTAAACGCTTGAGCAGCCCGTTGGTGCTAGTATGGAGTTAGGGGATGGATGAAGCGGAGAGCCCCGTTTGGAGTGAGGCTGCAAAACGCATGCCAAGGGAAGTGTTCTGCTGTGCCAAGACTCGTGCTGCGCACACTTTGTGGTTGGAGTGAGAAACAGGTTCCTTGGTGTTTTCTGCGAAACGCTTTAGCAGCCCGTTGGTGCTAGTATGGAGTTAGGGGATGGATGAAGCGGAGAGCCCCGTTTGGAGTGAGGCTGCAAAGGGCATGCCAAAGGAAGTGTTTTGCTGTGCCAAGACTCGTGCTGCGCACGCTTTGTGCTTGGAGTGAGAAACAGGTTCCTTGGTGTTTTCTGCGAAACGCTTTAGCAGCCCGTTGGTGCTAGTATGGAGTCAGGGGATGGATGAAGCGGAGAGCCCCGTTTGGAGTGAGGCTGCAAAGGGCATGCCAAAGGAAGTGTTTTGCTGTGCCAAGACTCGTGCTGCGCACGCTTTGTGCTTGGAGTGAGAAACAGGTTCCTTGGTGTTTTCTGCGAAACGCTTTAGCAGGCCGTTGGTGCTAGTATGGAGTCAGGGGATGGATGAAGCGGAGAGCCCCGTTTGGAGTGAGGCTGCAAAGGGCATGCCAAAGGAAGTGTTTTGCTGTGCCAAGACTCGTGCTGCGCACGCTTTGTGCTTGGAGTGAGAAACAGGTTCCTTGGTGTTTTCTGCGAAACGCTTTAGCAGCCCGTTGGTGCTAGTATGGAGTCAGGGGATGGATGAAGCGGAGAGCCCCGTTTGGAGTGAGGCTGCAAAGGGCATGCCAAAGGAAGTGTTTTGCTGTGCTAAGACTCGTGCTGCGCACGCTTTGTGGTTGGAGTGAGAAACAGGTTCCTTGGTGTTTTCTGCAAAACGCTTTAGCAGCCCGTTGGTGCTAGTATGGAGTTTGGGGATGGATGAAGCATAGAGCCCCGTTTGGAGTGAGGCTGCAAAGGGCATGCCAAGGGAAGTGTTTTGCTGTGCCAAGACTCGTGCTGCGCACACTTTGTGCTTGGAGTGAGAAACAGGTTCCTTGGTGTTTTCTGCGAAACGCTTTAGCAGCCCGTTGGTGCTAGTATGGAGTTAGGGGATGGATGAAGCATAGAGCCCCGTTTGGAGTGAGGCTGCAAAGGGCATGCCAAGGGAAGTGTTTTGCTGTGCCAAGACTCGTGCTGCGCACACTTTGTGCTTGGAGTGAGAAACAGGTTCCTTGGTGTTTTCTGCGAAACGCTTTAGCAGCCCGTTGGTGCTAGTATGGAGTCAGGGGATGGATGAAGCGGAGAGCCCCGTTTGGAGTGAGGCTGCAAAGGGCATGCCAAGGGAAGTGTTCTGCTGTGCCAAGACTCGTGCTGCGCACGCTTTGTGCTTGGAGTGAGAAACAGGTTCCTTGGTGTTTTCTGCGAAACGCTTTAGCAGCCCGTTGGTGCTAGTATGGAGTCAGGGGATGGATGAAGCGGAGAGCCCCGTTTGGAGTGAGGCTGCAAAGGGCATGCCAAGGGAAGCGTTGTGCTGTGCCAAGACTCGTGCTGCGCACACTTTGTGCTTGGAGTGAGAAACAGGTTCCTTGGTGTTTTCTGCTAAACGCTTGAGCAGCCCGTTGGTGCTAGTATGGAGTTAGGGGATGGATGAAGCGGAGAGCCCCGTTTGGAGTGAGGCTGCAAAAGGCATGCCAAGGGAAGTGTTCTGCTGTGCCAAGACTCGTGCTGCGCACGCTTTGTGGTTGGAGTGAGAAACAGGTTCCTTGGTGTTTTCTGCGAAATGCTTTAGCAGCCCGTTGGTGCTAGTATGGAGTCAGGGGATGGATGAAGCGGAGAGCCCCGTTTGGAGTGAGGCTGCAAAGGGCATGCCAGAGGAAGTGTTTTGCTGTGCCAAGACTCGTGCTGCGCACACTTTGTGCTTGGAGTGAGAAACAGGTTCCTTGGTGTTTTCTGCGAAACGCTTTAGCAGCCCGTTGGTGCTAGTATGGAGTCAGGGGATGGATGAAGCGGAGAGCCCCGTTTGGAGTGAGGCTGCAAAGGGCATGCCAAAGGAAGTGTTCTGCTGTGCCAAGACTCGTGCTGCGCACGCTTTGTGCTTGGAGTGAGAAACAGGTTTGTTGGTGTTTTCTGCGAAACGCTTTAGCAGCCCGTTGGTGCTAGTATGGAGTTAGGGGATGGATGAAGCATAGAGCCCCGTTTGGAGTGAGGCTGCAAAGGGCATGCCAAGGGAAGTGTTTTGCTGTGCCAAGACTCGTGCTGCGCACACTTTGTGCTTGGAGTGAGAAACAGGTTCCTTGGTGTTTTCTGCGAAACGCTTTAGCAGCCCGTTGGTGCTAGTATGGAGTTAGGGGATGGATGAAGCATAGAGCCCCGTTTGGAGTGAGGCTGCAAAGGGCATGCCAAGGGAAGTGTTTTGCTGTGCCAAGACTCGTGCTGCGCACACTTTGTGCTTGGAGTGAGAAACAGGTTCCTTGGTGTTTTCTGCGAAACGCTTTAGCAGCCTGTTGGTGCTAGTATGGAGTCAGGGGATGGATGAAGCGGAGAGCCCCGTTTGGAGTGAGGCTGCAAAGGGCATGCCAAGGGAAGTGTTCTGCTGTGCCAAGACTCGTGCTGCGCACACTTTGTGCTTGGAGTGAGAAACAGGTTCCTTGGTGTTTTCTGCGAAACGCTTTAGCAGCCCGTTGGTGCTAGTATGGAGTCAGGGGATGGATGAAGCGGAGAGCCCCGTTTGGAGTGAGGCTGCAAAGGGCATGCCAAGGGAAGCGTTGTGCTGTGCCAAGACTCGTGCTGCGCACACTTTGTGCTTGGAGTGAGAAACAGGTTCCTTGGTGTTTTCTGCTAAACGCTTGAGCAGCCCGTTGGTGCTAGTATGGAGTTAGGGGATGGATGAAGCGGAGAGCCCCGTTTGGAGTGAGGCTGCAAAACGCATGCCAAGGGAAGTGTTCTGCTGTGCCAAGACTCGTGCTGCGCACACTTTGTGGTTGGAGTGAGAAACAGGTTCCTTGGTGTTTTCTGCGAAACGCTTTAGCAGCCCGTTGGTGCTAGTATGGAGTTAGGGGATGGATGAAGCGGAGAGCCCCGTTTGGAGTGAGGCTGCAAAGGGCATGCCAAAGGAAGTGTTTTGCTGTGCCAAGACTCGTGCTGCGCACGCTTTGTGCTTGGAGTGAGAAACAGGTTCCTTGGTGTTTTCTGCGAAACGCTTTAGCAGCCCGTTGGTGCTAGTATGGAGTCAGGGGATGGATGAAGCGGAGAGCCCCGTTTGGAGTGAGGCTGCAAAGGGCATGCCAAAGGAAGTGTTTTGCTGTGCCAAGACTCGTGCTGCGCACGCTTTGTGCTTGGAGTGAGAAACAGGTTCCTTGGTGTTTTCTGCGAAACGCTTTAGCAGGCCGTTGGTGCTAGTATGGAGTCAGGGGATGGATGAAGCGGAGAGCCCCGTTTGGAGTGAGGCTGCAAAGGGCATGCCAAAGGAAGTGTTTTGCTGTGCCAAGACTCGTGCTGCGCACGCTTTGTGCTTGGAGTGAGAAACAGGTTCCTTGGTGTTTTCTGCGAAACGCTTTAGCAGCCCGTTGGTGCTAGTATGGAGTCAGGGGATGGATGAAGCGGAGAGCCCCGTTTGGAGTGAGGCTGCAAAGGGCATGCCAAAGGAAGTGTTTTGCTGTGCTAAGACTCGTGCTGCGCACGCTTTGTGGTTGGAGTGAGAAACAGGTTCCTTGGTGTTTTCTGCGAAACGCTTTAGCAGCCCGTTGGTGCTAGTATGGAGTCAGGGGATGGATGAAGCGGAGAGCCCCGTTTGGAGTGAGGCTGCAAAGGGCATGCCAAAGGAAGTGTTTTGCTGTGCTAAGACTCGTGCTGCGCACGCTTTGTGGTTGGAGTGAGAAACAGGTTCCTTGGTGTTTTCTGCAAAACGCTTTAGGAGCCCGTTGGTGCTAGTATGGAGTCAGGGGATGGATGAAGCGGAGAGCCCCGTTTGGAGTGAGGCTGCAAAGGGCATGCCAAAGGAAGTGTTTTGCTGTGCCAAGACTCGTGCTGCGCACGCTTTGTGCTTGGAGTGAGAAACAGGTTCCTTGGTGTTTTCTGCGAAACGCTTTAGCAGCCCGTTGGTGCTAGTATGGAGTCAGGGGATGGATGAAGCGGAGAGCCCCGTTTGGAGTGAGGCTGCAAAGGGCATGCCAAAGGAAGTGTTTTGCTGTGCCAAGACTCGTGCTGCGCACGCTTTGTGCTTGGAGTGAGAAACAGGTTCCTTGGTGTTTTCTGCGAAACGCTTTAGCAGCCCGTTGGTGCTAGTATGGAGTCAGGGGATGGATGAAGCGGAGAGCCCCGTTTGGAGTGAGGCTGCAAAGGGCATGCCAAAGGAAGTGTTTTGCTGTGCCAAGACTCGTGCTGCGCACGCTTTGTGGTTGGAGTGAGAAACAGGTTCCTTGGTGTTTTCTGCGAAACGCTTTAGCAGCCCGTTGGTGCTAGTATGGAGTCAGGGGATGGATGAAGCGGAGAGCGCCGTTTGGAGTGAGGCTGCAAAGGGCATGCCAAAGGAAGTGTTTTGCTGTGCCAAGACTCGTGCTGCGCACGCTTTGTGGTTGGAGTGAGAAACAGGTTCCTTGGTGTTTTCTGCGAAACGCTTTAGCAGCCCGTTGGTGCTAGTATGGAGTCAGGGGATGGATGAAGCGGAGAGCCCCGTTTGGAGTGAGGCTGCAAAGGGCATGCCAAAGGAAGTGTTTTGCTGTGCCAAGACTCGTGCTGTGCACGCTTTGTGCTTGGAGTGAGAAACAGGTTCCTTGGTGTTTTCTGCGAAACGCTTTAGCAGCCCGTTGGTGCTAGTATGGAGTCAGGGGATGGATGAAGCGGAGAGCCCCGTTTGGAGTGAGGCTGCAAAGGGCATGCCAAAGGAAGTGTTTTGCTGTGCCAAGACTCGTGCTGCGCACGCTTTGTGCTTGGAGTGAGAAACAGGTTCCTTGGTGTTTTCTGCGAAACGCTTTAGCAGCCCGTTGGTGCTAGTATGGAGTCAGGGGATGGATGAAGCGGAGAGCCCCGTTTGGAGTGAGGCTGCAAAGGGCATGCCAAAGGAAGTGTTTTGCTGTGCCAAGACTCGTGCTGCGCACGCTTTGTGCTTGGAGTGAGAAACAGGTTCCTTGGTGTTTTCTGCGAAACGCTTTAGCAGCCCGTTGGTGCTAGTATGGAGTCAGGGGATGGATGAAGCGGAGAGCCCCGTTTGGAGTGAGGCTGCAAAGGGCATGCCAAGAGAAGTGTTTTGCTGTGCCAAGACTCGTGCTGCGCACGCTTTGTGCTTGGAGTGAGAAACAGGTTCCCTGGTGTTTTCTGCGAAACGCTTTAGCAGCCCGTTGGTGCTAGTATGGAGTCAGGGGATGGATGAAGCGGAGAGCCCCGTTTGGAGTGAGGATGCAAAGGGCATGCCAAAGGAAGTGTTTTGCTGTGCCAAGACTCGTGCTGCGCACGCTTTGTGCTTGGAGTGAGAAACAGGTTCCTTGGTGTTTTCTGCGAAACGCTTTAGCAGCCCGTTGGTGCTAGTATGGAGTCAGGGGATGGATGAAGCGGAGAGCCCCGTTTGGAGTGAGGCTGCAAAGGGCATGCCAAAGGAAGTGTTTTGCTGTGCCAAGACTCGTGCTGCGCACGCTTTGTGCTTGGAGTGAGAAACAGGTTCCTTGGTGTTTTCTGCGAAACGCTTTAGCAGCCCGTTGGTGCTAGTATGGAGTCAGGGGATGGATGAAGCGGAGAGCCCCGTTTGGAGTGAGGCTGCAAAGGGCATGCCAAAGGAAGTGTTTTGCTGTGCTAAGACTCGTGCTGCGCACGCTTTGTGCTTGGAGTGAGAAACAGGTTCCTTGGTGTTTTCTGCGAAACGCTTTAGCAGCCCGTTGGTGCTAGTATGGAGTCAGGGGATGGATGAAGCGGAGAGCCCCGTTTGGAGTGAGGCTGCAAAGGGCATGCCAAAGGAAGTGTTCTGCTGTGCCAAGACTCGTGCTGCGCACGCTTTGTGGTTGGAGTGAGAAACAGGTTCCTTGGTGTTTTCTGCAAAACGCTTTAGCAGCCCGTTGGTGCTAGTATGGAGTCAGGGGATGGATGAAGCGGAGAGCGCCGTTTGGAGTGAGGATGCAAAGGGCATGCCAAGGGAAGTGTTCTGGTGTGCCAAGACTCGTGCTACGCACGCTTTGTGGTTGGAGTGAGAAACAGGTTCCTTGGTGTTTTCTGCAAAACGCTTTAGCAGCCCGTTGGTGCTAGTATGGAGTCAGGGGATGGATGAAGCGGAGAGCGCCGTTTGGAGTGAGGATGCAAAGGGCATGCCAAGGGAAGTGTTCTGCTGTGCCAAGACTCGTGCTGCGCACGCTTTGTGCTTGGAGTGAGAAACAGGTTCCTTGGTGTTTTCTGCGAAACGCTTTAGCAGCCCGTTGGTGCTAGTATGGAGTCAGGGGATGGATGAAGCGGAGAGCCCCGTTTGGAGTGAGGCTGCAAAGGGCATGCCAAAGGAAGTGTTTTGCTGTGCCAAGACTCGTGCTGCGCACGCTTTGTGCTTGGAGTGAGAAACAGGTTCCTTGGTGTTTTCTGCGAAACGCTTTAGCAGCCCGTTGGTGCTAGTATGGAGTCAGGGGATGGATGAAGTGGAGAGCGCCGTTTGGAGTGAGGCTGCAAAGGGCATGCCAAAGGAAGTGTTTTGCTGTGCCAAGACTCGTGCTGCGCACGCTTTGTGCTTGGAGTGAGAAACAGGTTCCTTGGTGTTTTCTGCGAAACGCTTTAGCAGCCCGTTGGTGCTAGTATGGAGTCAGGGGATGGATGAAGCGGAGAGCCCCGTTTGGAGTGAGGCTGCAAAGGGCATGCCAAAGGAAGTGTTTTGCTGTGCCAAGACTCGTGCTGCGCACGCTTTGTGCTTGGAGTGAGAAACAGGTTCCTTGGTGTTTTCTGCGAAACGCTTTAGCAGCCCGTTGGTGCTAGTATGGAGTCAGGGGATGGATGAAGCGGAGAGCCCCGTTTGGAGTGAGGCTGCAAAGGGCATGCCAAAGGAAGTGTTTTGCTGTGCCAAGACTCGTGCTGCGCACGCTTTGTGCTTGGAGTGAGAAACAGGTTCCTTGGTGTTTTCTGCGAAACGCTTTAGCAGCCCGTTGGTGCTAGTATGGAGTCAGGGGATGGATGAAGCGGAGAGCGCCGTTTGGAGTGAGGCTGCAAAGGGCATGCCAAAGGAAGTGTTTTGCTGTGCCAAGACTCGTGCTGCGCACGCTTTGTGCTTGGAGTGAGAAACAGGTTCCTTGGTGTTTTCTGCGAAACGCTTTAGCAGCCCGTTGGTGCTAGTATGGAGTCAGGGGATGGATGAAGCGGAGAGCCCCGTTTGGAGTGAGGCTGCAAAGGGCATGCCAAAGGAAGTGTTTTGCTGTGCCAAGACTCGTGCTGCGCACGCTTTGTGCTTGGAGTGAGAAACAGGTTCCTTGGTGTTTTCTGCGAAACGCTTTAGCAGCCCGTTGGTGCTAGTATGGAGTCAGGGGATGGATGAAGCGGAGAGCCCCGTTTGGAGTGAGGCTGCAAAGGGCATGCCAAAGGAAGTGTTTTGCTGTGCCAAGACTCGTGCTGCGCACGCTTTGTGCTTGGAGTGAGAAACAGGTTCCTTGGTGTTTTCTGCGAAACGCTTTAGCAGCCCGTTGGTGCTAGTATGGAGTCAGGGGATGGATGAAGCGGAGAGCGCCGTTTGGAGTGAGGCTGCAAAGGGCATGCCAAAGGAAGTGTTTTGCTGTGCCAAGACTCGTGCTGCGCACGCTTTGTGCTTGGAGTGAGAAACAGGTTCCTTGGTGTTTTCTGCGAAACGCTTTAGCAGCCCGTTGGTGCTAGTATGGAGTCAGGGGATGGATGAAGCGGAGAGCCCCGTTTGGAGTGAGGCTGCAAAGGGCATGCCAAAGGAAGTGTTTTGCTGTGCCAAGACTCGTGCTGCGCACGCTTTGTGCTTGGAGTGAGAAACAGGTTCCTTGGTGTTTTCTGCGAAACGCTTTAGCAGCCCGTTGGTGCTAGTATGGAGTCAGGGGATGGATGAAGCGGAGAGCCCCGTTTGGAGTGAGGCTGCAAAGGGCATGCCAAGGGAAGTGTTTTGCTGTGCCAAGACTCGTGCTGCGCACGCTTTGTGGTTGGAGTGAGAAACAGGGTCCTTGGTGTTTTCTGCGAAACGCTTTAGCAGCCCGTTGGTGCTAGTATGGAGTTAGGGGATGGATGAAGCGGAGAGGCCCGTTTGGAGTGAGGCTGCAAAGGGCATGCCAAGGGAAGTGTTTTTCTGTGCCAAGACTCGTGCTGCGCACGCTTTGTGCTTGGAGTGAGAAACAGGTTCCTTGGTGTTTTCTGCGAAACGCTTTAGCAGCCCGTTGGTGCTAGTATGGAGTCAGGGGATGGATGAAGCGGAGAGCCCCGTTTGGAGTGAGGCTGCAAAGGGCATGCCAAAGGAAGTGTTTTGCTGTGCCAAGACTCGTGCTGCGCACGCTTTGTGGTTGGAGTGAGAAACAGGTTCCTTGGTGTTTTCTGCGAAACGCTTTAGCAGCCCGTTGGTGCTAGTATGGAGTCAGGGGATGGATGAAGCGGAGAGCCCCGTTTGGAGTGAGGCTGCAAAGGGCATGCCAAGGGAAGTGTTTTGCTGTGCCAAGACTCGTGCTGCGCACGCTTTGTGGTTGGAGTGAGAAACAGGTCCTTGGTGTTTTCTGCGAAACGCTTTAGCAGCCCGTTGGTGCTAGTATGGAGTCAGGGGATGGATGAAGCAGAGAGCCCCGTTTGGAGTGAGGCTTCAAAGGGCATGCCAAAGGAAGTGTTTTGCTGTGCCAAGACTCGTGCTGCGCACGCTTTGTGCTTGGAGTGAGAAACAGGTTCCTTGGTGTTTTCTGCGAAACGCAGAAACGCAGCCCGTTGGTGCTAGTATGGAGTCAGGGGATGGATGAAGCGGAGAGCCCCGTTTGGAGTGAGGCTGCAAAGGGCATGCCAAAGGAAGTGTTTTGCTGTGCCAAGACTCGTGCTGCGCACGCTTTGTGCTTGGAGTGAGAAACAGGTTCCTTGGTGTTTTCTGCGAAACGCTTTAGCAGCCCGTTGGTGCTAGTATGGAGTCAGGGGATGGATGAAGCGGAGAGCCCCGTTTGGAGTGAGGCTGCAAAGGGCATGCCAAGGGAAGTGTTTTGCTGTGCCAAGACTCGTGCTGCGCACGCTTTGTGCTTGGAGTGAGAAACAGGTTCCTTGGTGTTTTCTGCGAAATGCTTTAGCAGCCCGTTGGTGCTAGTATGGAGTCAGGGGATGGATGAAGCGGAGAGCCCCGTTTGGAGTGAGGCTGCAAAGGGCATGCCAAAGGAAGTGTTTTGCTGTGCCAAGACTCGTGCTGCGCACGCTTTGTGCTTGGAGTGAGAAACAGGTTCCTTGGTGTTTTCTGCGAAACGCTTTAGCAGCCCGTTGGTGCTAGTATGGAGTCAGGGGATGGATGAAGCGGAGAGCCCCGTTTGGAGTGAGGCTGCAAAGGGCATGCCAAAGGAAGTGTTTTGCTGTGCCAAGACTCGTGCTGCGCACGCTTTGTGCTTGGAGTGAGAAACAGGTTCCTTGGTGTTTTCTGCGAAACGCTTAAGCAGCCCGTTGGTGCTAGTATGGAGTCAGGGGATGGATGAAGCGGAGAGCGCCGTTTGGAGTGAGGCTGCAAAGGGCATGCCAAAGGAAGTGTTTTGCTGTGCCAAGACTCGTGCTGCGCACGCTTTGTGCTTGGAGTGAGAAACAGGTTCCTTGGTGTTTTCTGCGAAACGCTTTAGCAGCCCGTTGGTGCTAGTATGGAGTCAGGGGATGGATGAAGCGGAGAGCGCCGTTTGGAGTGAGGCTGCAAAGGGCATGCCAAAGGAAGTGTTTTGCTGTGCCAAGACTCGTGCTGCGCACGCTTTGTGCTTGGAGTGAGAAACAGGTTCCTTGGTGTTTTCTGCGAAACGCTTTAGCAGCCCGTTGGTGCTAGTATGGGAGTCAGGGATGGATGAAGCGGAGAGCGCCGTTGTGGAGTGAGGCTGCAAAGGGCATGCCAAAGGAAGTGTTTTGCTGTGCCAAGACTCGTGCTGCGCACGCTTTGTGCTTGGAGTGAGAAACAGGTTCCTTGGTGTTTTCTGCGAAACGCTTTTAGCAGCCCGTTGGTGCTAGTATGGAGTCAGGGGATGGATGAAGCGGAGAGCCCCGTTTGGAGTGAGGCTGCAAAGGGCATGCCAAAGGAAGTGTTTTGCTGTGCCAAGACTCGTGCTGCGCACGCTTTGTGCTTGGAGTGAGAAACAGGTTCCTTGGTGTTTTCTGCGAAACGCTTTAGCAGCCCGTTGGTGCTAGTATGGAGTCAGGGGATGGATGAAGCGGAGAGCCCCGTTTGGAGTGAGGCTGCAAAGGGCATGCCAAAGGAAGTGTTTTGCTGTGCCAAGACTCGTGCTGCGCACGCTTTGTGCTTGGAGTGAGAAACAGGTTCCTTGGTGTTTTCTGCGAAACGCAGTAACGCAGCCCGTTGGTGCTAGTATGGAGTCAGGGGATGGATGAAGCGGAGAGCCCCGTTTGGAGTGAGGCTGCAAAGGGCATGCCAAAGGAAGTGTTTTGCTGTGCCAAGACTCGTGCTGCGCACGCTTTGTGCTTGGAGTGAGAAACAGGTTCCTTGGTGTTTTCTGCGAAACGCTTTAGCAGCCCGTTGGTGCTAGTATGGAGTCAGGGGATGGATGAAGCGGAGAGCCCCGTTTGGAGTGAGGCTGCAAAGGGCATGCCAAAGGAAGTGTTTTGCTGTGCCAAGACTCGTGCTGCGCACGCTTTGTGCTTGGAGTGAGAAACAGGTTCCTTGGTGTTTTCTGCGAAACGCTTTAGCAGCCCGTTGGTGCTAGTATGGAGTCAGGGGATGGATGAAGCGGAGAGCCCCGTTTGGAGTGAGGCTGCAAAGGGCATGCCAAAGGAAGTGTTTTGCTGTGCCAAGACTCGTGCTGCGCACGCTTTGTGCTTGGAGTGAGAAACAGGTTCCTTGGTGTTTTCTGCGAAACGCTTTAGCAGCCCGTTGGTGCTAGTATGGAGTCAGGGGATGGATGAAGCGGAGAGCCCCGTTTGGAGTGAGGCTGCAAAGGGCATGCCAAAGGAAGTGTTTTGCTGTGCCAAGACTCGTGCTGCGCACGCTTTGTGCTTGGAGTGAGAGGTTCCTTGGTGTTTTCTGCGAAACGCTTTAGCAGGCCGTTGGTGCTAGTATGGAGTCAGGGGATGGATGAAGCGGAGAGCCCCGTTTGGAGTGAGGCTGCAAAGGGCATGCCAAAGGAAGTGTTTTTCTGTGCCAAGACTCGTGCTGCGCACGCTTTGTGGTTGGAGTGAGAAACAAGTTCCTTGGTGTTTTCTGCGAAACGCTTTAGCAGCCCGTTGGTGCTAGTATGGAGTCAGGGGATGGATGAAGCGGAGAGCCCCGTTTGGAGTGAGGCTGCAAAGGGCATGCCAAAGGAAGTGTTTTGCTGTGCCAAGACTCGTGCTGCGCACGCTTTGTGCTTGGAGTGAGAAACAGGTTCCTTGGTGTTTTCTGCGAAACGCTTTAGCAGCCCGTTGGTGCTAGTATGGAGTCAGGGGATGGATGAAGCGGAGAGCCCCGTTTGGAGTGAGGCTGCAAAGGGCATGCCAAAGGAAGTGTTTTGCTGTGCTAAGACTCGTGCTGCGCACGCTTTGTGGTTGGAGTGAGAAACAGGTTCCTTGGTGTTTTCTGCGAAACGCTTTAGCAGCCCGTTGGTGCTAGTATGGAGTTAGGGGATGGATGAAGCGGAGAGCCCCGTTTGGAGTGAGGCTGCAAAGGGCATGCCAAGGGAAGTGTTTTTCTGTGCCAAGACTCGTGCTGCGCACGCTTTGTGCTTGGAGTGAGAAACAGGTTCCTTGGTGTTTTCTGCGAAACGCTTTAGCAGCCCGTTGGTGCTAGTATGGAGTCAGGGGATGGATGAAGCGGAGAGCCCCGTTTGGAGTGAGGCTGCAAAGGGCATGCCAAAGGAAGTGTTTTGCTGTGCCAAGACTCGTGCTGCGCACGCTTTGTGCTTGGAGTGAGAAACTGGTTCCTTGGTGTTTTCTGCGAAACGCTTTAGCAGCCCGTTGGTGTTAGTATGGAGATAGGGGATGGATGAAGCGGAGAGCCCCGTTTGGAGTGAGGCTGCAAAGGGCATGCCAAGGGAAGTGTTTTTCTGTACCAAGACTCGTGCTGCGCACGCTTTGTGGTTGGAGTGAGAAACAGGTTCCTTGGTGTTTTCTGCGAAACGCTTTAGCAGGCCGTTGGTGCTAGTATGGAGTCAGGGGATGGATGAAGCGGAGAGTCCCGTTTGGAGTGAGGCTGCAAAGGGCATGCCAAAGGAAGTGTTTTGCTGTGCCAAGACTCGTGCTGCGCACGCTTTGTGCTTGGAGTGAGAAACAGGTTCCTTGGTGTTTTCTGCGAAACGCTTTAGCAGGCCGTTGGTGCTAGTATGGAGTCAGGGGATGGATGAAGCGGAGAGCCCCGTTTGGAGTGAGGCTGCAAAGGGCATGCCAAAGGAAGTGTTTTGCTGTGCCAAGACTCGTGCTGCGCACGCTTTGTGCTTGGAGTGAGAAACAGGTTCCTTGGTGTTTTCTGCGAAACGCTTTAGCAGCCCGTTGGTGCTAGTATGGAGTCAGGGGATGGATGAAGCGGAGAGTCCCGTTTGGAGTGAGGCTGCAAAGGGCATGCCAAAGGAAGTGTTTTGCTGTGCCAAGACTCGTGCTGCGCACGCTTTGTGGTTGGAGTGAGAAACAGGTTCCTTGGTGTTTTCTGCGAAACGCTTTAGCAGCCCGTTGGTGCTAGTATGGAGTCAGGGGATGGATGAAGCGGAGAGCCCCGTTTGGAGTGAGGCTGCAAAGGGCATGCCAAAGGAAGTGTTTTGCTGTGCCAAGACTCGTGCTGCGCACGCTTTGTGGTTGGAGTGAGAAACAGGTTCCTTGGTGTTTTCTGCGAAACGCTTTAGCAGCCCGTTGGTGCTAGTATGGAGTCAGGGGATGGATGAAGCGGAGAGCCCCGTTTGGAGTGAGGCTGCAAAGGGCATGCCAAAGGAAGTGTTTTGCTGTGCCAAGACTCGTGCTGCGCACGCTTTGTGCTTGGAGTGAGAAACAGGTTCCTTGGTGTTTTCTGCGAAACGCTTTAGCAGCCCGTTGGTGCTAGTATGGAGTCAGGGGATGGATGAAGCGGAGAGCCCCGTTTGGAGTGAGGCTGCAAAGGGCATTCCAAAGGAAGTGTTTTTCTGTGCCAAGACTCGTGCTGCGCACGCTTTGTGGTTGGAGTGAGAAACAGGTTCCTTGGTGTTTTCTGCGAAACGCTTTAGCAGCCCGTTGGTGCTAGTATGGAGTCAGGGGATGGATGAAGCGGAGAGCCCCGTTTGGAGTGAGGCTGCAAAGGGCATGCCAAAGGAAGTGTTTTCCTGTGCCAAGACTCGTGCTGCGCACACTTTGTGGTTGGAGTGAGAAACAGGTTCCTTGGTGTTTTCTGCGAAACGCTTTAGCAGCCCGTTGGTGCTAGTATGGAGTCAGGGGATGGATGAAGCGGAGAGCCCCGTTTGGAGTGAGGCTGCAAAGGGCATGCCAAAGGAAGTGTTTTGCTGTGCCAAGACTCGTGCTGCGCACGCTTTGTGCTTGGAGTGAGAAACAGGTTCCTTGGTGTTTTCTGCGAAACGCTTTAGCAGCCCGTTGGTGCTAGTATGGAGTCAGGGGATGGATGAAGCGGAGAGCCCCGTTTGGAGTGAGGCTGCAAAGGGCATGCCAAAGGAAGTGTTTTGCTGTGCCAAGACTCGTGCTGCGCACGCTTTGTGGTTGGAGTGAGAAACAGGTTCCTTGGTGTTTTCTGCGAAACGCTTTAGCAGCCCGTTGGTGCTAGTATGGAGTCAGGGGATGGATGAAGCGGAGAGCCCCGTTTGGAGTGAGGCTGCAAAGGGCATGCCAAGGGAAGTGTTTTGCTGTGCCAAGACTCGTGCTGCGCACGCTTTGTGGTTGGAGTGAGAAACAGGTTCCTTGGTGTTTTCTGCGAAACGCTTTAGCAGCCCGTTGGTGCTAGTATGGAGTCAGGGGATGGATGAAGCGGAGAGCCCCGTTTGGAGTGAGGCTGCAAAGGGCATGCCAAAGGAAGTGTTTTGCTGTGCCAAGACTCGTGCTGCGCACGCTTTGTGGTTGGAGTGAGAAACAAGTTCCTTGGTGTTTTCTGCGAAACGCTTTAGCAGCCCGTTGGTGCTAGTATGGAGTCAGGGGATGGATGAAGCGGAGAGCCCCGTTTGGAGTGAGGCTGCAAAGGGCATGCCAAAGGAAGTGTTTTGCTGTGCCAAGACTCGTGCTGCGCACGCTTTGTGCTTGGAGTGAGAAACAGGTTCCTTGGTGTTTTCTGCGAAACGCTTTAGCAGCCCGTTGGTGCTAGTATGGAGTCAGGGGATGGATGAAGCGGAGAGCCCCGTTTGGAGTGAGGCTGCAAAGGGCATGCCAAGGGAAGTGTTCTGCTGTGCCAAGACTCGTGCTGCGCACGCTTTGTGCTTGGAGTGAGAAACAGGTTCCTTGGTGTTTTCTGCGAAACGCTTTAGCAGCCCGTTGGTGCTAGTATGGAGTCAGGGGATGGATGAAGCGGAGAGCCCCGTTTGGAGTGAGGCTGCAAAGGGCATGCCAAAGGAAGTGTTTTTCTGTGCCAAGACTCGTGCTGCGCACGCTTTGTGGTTGGAGTGAGAAACAAGTTCCTTGGTGTTTTCTGCGAAACGCTTTAGCAGCCCGTTGGTGCTAGTATGGAGTCAGGGGATGGATGAAGCGGAGAGCCCCGTTTGGAGTGAGGCTGCAAAGGGCATGCCAAGGGAAGTGTTCTGCTGTGCCAAGACTCGTGCTGCGCACGCTTTGTGCTTGGAGTGAGAAACAGGTTCCTTGGTGTTTTCTGCGAAACGCAGAAACGCAGCCCGTTGGTGCTAGTATGGAGTCAGGGGATGGATGAAGCGGAGAGCCCCGTTTGGAGTGAGGCTGCAAAGGGCATGCCAAAGGAAGTGTTTTGCTGTGCCAAGACTCGTGCTGCGCACGCTTTGTGCTTGGAGTGAGAAACAGGTTCCTTGGTGTTTTCTGCGAAACGCTTTAGCAGCCCGTTGGTGCTAGTATGGAGTCAGGGGATGGATGAAGCGGAGAGCCCCGTTTGGAGTGAGGATGCAAAGGGCATGCCAAAGGAAGTGTTTTGCTGTGCCAAGACTCGTGCTGCGCACGCTTTGTGGTTGGAGTGAGAAACAGGTTCCTTGGTGTTTTCTGCGAAACGCTTTAGCAGCCCGTTGGTGCTAGTATGGAGTTACGGGATGGATGAAGCGGAGAGCCCCGTTTGGAGTGAGGCTGCAAAGGGCATGCCAAGGGAAGTGTTTTTCTGTGCCAAGACTCGTGCTGCGCACGCTTTGTGGTTGGAGTGAGAAACAGGTTCCTTGGTGTTTTCTGCGAAACGCTTTAGCAGCCCGTTGGTGCTAGTATGGAGTCAGGGGATGGATGAAGCGGAGAGCCCCGTTTGGAGTGAGGCTGCAAAGGGCATGCCAAAGGAAGTGTTTTGCTGTGCCAAGACTCGTGCTGCGCACGCTTTGTGGTTGGAGTGAGAAACAGGTTCCTTGGTGTTTTCTGCGAAACGCAGAAACGCAGCCCGTTGGTGCTAGTATGGAGTCAGGGGATGGATGAAGCGGAGAGCCCCGTTTGGAGTGAGGCTGCAAAGGGCATGCCAAAGGAAGTGTTTTGCTGTGCCAAGACTCGTGCTGCGCACGCTTTGTGGTTGGAGTGAGAAACAGGTTCCTTGGTGTTTTCTGCGAAACGCTTTAGCAGCCCGTTGGTGCTAGTATGGAGTCAGGGGATGGATGAAGCGGAGAGCCCCGTTTGGAGTGAGGCTGCAAAGGGCATGCCAAAGGAAGTGTTTTGCTGTGCCAAGACTCGTGCTGCGCACGCTTTGTGCTTGGAGTGAGAAACAGGTTCCTTGGTGTTTTCTGCGAAACGCTTTAGCAGCCCGTTGGTGCTAGTATGGAGTCAGGGGATGGATGAAGCGGAGAGCCCCGTTTGGAGTGAGGCTGCAAAGGGCATGCCAAAGGAAGTGTTTTGCTGTGCCAAGACTCGTGCTGCGCACGCTTTGTGCTTGGAGTGAGAAACAGGTTCCTTGGTGTTTTCTGCGAAACGCTTTAGCAGCCCGTTGGTGCTAGTATGGAGTCAGGGGATGGATGAAGCGGAGAGCCCCGTTTGGAGTGAGGCTGCAAAGGGCATGCCAAGGGAAGTGTTTTTCTGTGCCAAGACTCGTGCTGCGCACGCTTTGTGGTTGGAGTGAGAAACAGGTTCCTTGGTGTTTTCTGCGAAACGCTTTAGCAGCCCGTTGGTGCTAGTATGGAGTCAGGGGATGGATGAAGCGGAGAGCCCCGTTTGGAGTGAGGCTGCAAAGGGCATGCCAAAGGAAGTGTTTTGCTGTGCCAAGACTCGTGCTGCGCACGCTTTGTGCTTGGAGTGAGAAACAGGTTCCTTGGTGTTTTCTGCGAAACGCTTTAGCAGCCCGTTGGTGCTAGTATGGAGTCAGGGGATGGATGAAGCGGAGAGCCCCGTTTGGAGTGAGGCTGCAAAGGGCATGCCAAAGGAAGTGTTTTGCTGTGCCAAGACTCGTGCTGCGCACGCTTTGTGGTTGGAGTGAGAAACAGGTTCCTTGGTGTTTTCTGCGAAACGCTTTAGCAGCCCGTTGGTGCTAGTATGGAGTCAGGGGATGGATGAAGCGGAGAGCCCCGTTTGGAGTGAGGCTGCAAAGGGCATGCCAAAGGAAGTGTTTTGCTGTGCCAAGACTCGTGCTGCGCACGCTTTGTGCTTGGAGTGAGAAACAGCTTCCTTGGTGTTTTCTGCGAAACGCTTTAGCAGCCCGTTGGTGCTAGTATGGAGTCAGGAGATGGATGAAGCGGAGAGCCCCGTTTGGAGTGAGGCTGCAAAGGGCATGCCAAAGGAAGTGTTTTGCTGTGCCAAGACTCGTGCTGCGCACGCTTTGTGCTTGGAGTGAGAAACAGGTTCCTTGGTGTTTTCTGCGAAACGCTTTAGCAGCCCGTTGGTGCTAGTATGGAGTCAGGGGATGGATGAAGCGGAGAGCCCCGTTTGGAGTGAGGCTGCAAAGGGCATGCCAAGGGAAGTGTTTTTCTGTGCCAAGGCTCGTGCTGCGCACGCTTTGTGGTTGGAGTGAGAAACAGGTTCCTTGGTGTTTTCTGCGAAACGCTTTAGCAGCCCGTTGGTGCTAGTATGGAGTCAGGGGATGGATGAAGCGGAGAGCCCCGTTTGGAGTGAGGCTGCAAAGGGCATGCCAAAGGAAGTGTTTTCCTGTGCCAAGACTCGTGCTGCGCACACTTTGTGCTTGGAGTGAGAAACAGGTTCCTTGGTGTTTTCTGCGAAACGCTTTAGCAGCCCGTTGGTGCTAGTATGGAGTCAGGGGATGGATGAAGCGGAGAGCCCCGTTTGGAGTGAGGCTGCAAAGGGCATGCCAAAGGAAGTGTTTTGCTGTGCCAAGACTCGTGCTGCGCACGCTTTGTGCTTGGAGTGAGAAACAGGTTCCTTGGTGTTTTCTGCGAAACGCTTTAGCAGCCCGTTGGTGCTAGTATGGAGTCAGGGGATGGATGAAGCGGAGAGCCCCGTTTGGAGTGAGGCTGCAAAGGGCATGCCAAAGGAAGTGTTTTGCTGTGCCAAGACTCGTGCTGCGCACGCTTTGTGCTTGGAGTGAGAAACAGGTTCCGTGGTGTTTTCTGCGAAACGCTTTAGCAGCCCATTGGTGCTAGTATGGAGTCAGGGGATGGATGAAGCGGAGAGCCCCGTTTGGAGTGAGGCTGCAAAGGGCATGCCAAAGGAAGTGTTTTGCTGTGCCAAGACTCGTGCTGCGCACGCTTTGTGCTTGGAGTGAGAAACAGGTTCCTTGGTGTTTTCTGCGAAACGCTTTAGCAGCCCGTTGGTGCTAGTATGGAGTCAGGGGATGGATGAAGCGGAGAGCCCCGTTTGGAGTGAGGCTGCAAAGGGCATGCCAAGGGAAGTGTTCTGCTGTGCCAAGACTCGTGCTGCGCACGCTTTGTGGTTGGAGTGAGAAACAGGTTCCTTGGTGTTTTCTGCGAAACGCTTTAGCAGCCCGTTGGTGCTAGTATGGAGTCAGGGGATGGATGAAGCGGAGAGCCCCGTTTGGAGTGAGGCTGCAAAGGGCATGCCAAAGGAAGTGTTTTGCTGTGCCAAGACTCGTGCTGCGCACGCTTTGTGCTTGGAGTGAGAAACAGGTTCCTTGGTGTTTTCTGCGAAACGCTTTAGCAGCCCGTTGGTGCTAGTATGGAGTCAGGGGATGGATGAAGCGGAGAGCCCCGTTTGGAGTGAGGCTGCAAAGGGCATGCCAAAGGAAGTGTTTTGCTGTGCCAAGACTCGTGCTGCGCACGCTTTGTGGTTGGAGTGAGAAACAGGTTCCTTGGTGTTTTCTGCGAAACGCTTTAGCAGCCCGTTGGTGCTAGTATGGAGTTAGGGGATGGATGAAGCGGAGAGCCCCGTTTGGAGTGAGGCTGCAAAGGGCATGCCAAGGGAAGTGTTTTTCTGTGCCAGGACTCGTGCTGCGCACGCTTTCTGCTTGGAGTGAGAAACAGGTTCCTTGGTGTTTTCTGCGAAACGCTTTAGCAGCCCGTTGGTGCTAGTATGGAGTCAGGGGATGGATGAAGCGGAGAGCCCCGTTTGGAGTGAGGCTGCAAAGGGCATGCCAAAGGAAGTGTTTTGCTGTGCCAAGACTCGTGCTGCGCACGCTTTGTGCTTGGAGTGAGAAACAGGTTCCTTGGTGTTTTCTGCGAAACGCTTTAGCAGCCCGTTGGTGCTAGTATGGAGTCAGGGGATGGATGAAGCGGAGAGCCCCGTTTGGAGTGAGGCTGCAAAGGGCATGCCAAAGGAAGTGTTTTGCTGTGCCAAGACTCGTGCTGCGCACGCTTTGTGCTTGGAGTGAGAAACAGGTTCCTTGGTGTTTTCTGCGAAACGCTTTAGCAGCCCGTTGGTGCTAGTATGGAGTCAGGGGATGGATGAAGCGGAGAGCCCCGTTTGGAGTGAGGCTGCAAAGGGCATGCCAAAGGAAGTGTTTTGCTGTGCCAAGACTCGTGCTGCGCACGCTTTGTGCTTGGAGTGAGAAACAGGTTCCTTGGTGTTTTCTGCGAAACGCTTTAGCAGGCCGTTGGTGCTAGTATGGAGTCAGGGGATGGATGAAGCGGAGAGCCCCGTTTGGAGTGAGGCTGCAAAGGGCATGCCAAGGGAAGTGTTTTTCTGTGCCAAGACTCGTGCTGCGCACGCTTTGTGGTTGGAGTGAGAAACAGGTTCCTTGGGGTTTTCTGCGAAACGCTTTAGCAGCCCGTTGGTGCTAGTATGGAGTCAGGGGATGGATGAAGCGGAGAGCCCCGTTTGGAGTGAGGCTGCAAAGGGCATGCCAAGGGAAGTGTTCTGCTGTGCCAAGACTCGTGCTGCGCACGCTTTGTGGTTGGAGTGAGAAACAGGTTCCTTGGTGTTTTCTGCGAAACGCTTTAGCAGCCCGTTGGTGCTAGTATGGAGTCAGGGGATGGATGAAGCGGAGAGCCCCGTTTGGAGTGAGGCTGCAAAGGGCATGCCAAAGGAAGTGTTTTGCTGTGCCAAGACTCGTGCTGCGCACGCTTTGTGCTTGGAGTGAGAAACAGGTTCCTTGGTGTTTTCTGCGAAACGCTTTAGCAGCCCGTTGGTGCTAGTATGGAGTCAGGGGATGGATGAAGCGGAGAGCCCCGTTTGGAGTGAGGCTGCAAAGGGCATGCCAAAGGAAGTGTTTTGCTGTGCCAAGACTCGTGCTGCGCACGCTTTGTGGTTGGAGTGAGAAACAGGTTCCTTGGTGTTTTCTGCGAAACGCTTTAGCAGCCCGTTGGTGCTAGTATGGAGTTAGGGGATGGATGAAGCGGAGAGCCCCGTTTGGAGTGAGGCTGCAAAGGGCATGCCAAAGGAAGTGTTTTGCTGTGCCAAGACTCGTGCTGCGCACGCTTTGTGGTTGGAGTGAGAAACAGGTTCCTTGGTGTTTTCTGCGAAACGCTTTAGCAGCCCGTTGGTGCTAGTATGGAGTCAGGGGATGGATGAAGCGGAGAGCCCCGTTTGGAGTGAGGCTGCAAAGGGCATGCCAAAGGAAGTGTTTTCCTGTGCCAAGACTCGTGCTGCGCACACTTTGTGGTTGGAGTGAGAAACAGGTTCCTTGGTGTTTTCTGCGAAACGCTTTAGCAGCCCGTTGGTGCTAGTATGGAGTCAGGGGATGGATGAAGCGGAGAGCCCCGTTTGGAGTGAGGCTGCAAAGGGCATGCCAAAGGAAGTGTTTTGCTGTGCCAAGACTCGTGCTGCGCACGCTTTGTGCTTGGAGTGAGAAACAGGTTCCTTGGTGTTTTCTGCGAAACGCTTTAGCAGCCCGTTGGTGCTAGTATGGAGTCAGGGGATGGATGAAGCGGAGAGCCCCGTTTGGAGTGAGGCTGCAAAGGGCATGCCAAAGGAAGTGTTTTCCTGTGCCAAGACTCGTGCTGCGCACACTTTGTGGTTGGAGTGAGAAACAGGTTCCTTGGTGTTTTCTGCGAAACGCTTTAGCAGCCCGTTGGTGCTAGTATGGAGTCAGGGGATGGATGAAGCGGAGAGCCCCGTTTGGAGTGAAGCTGCAAAGGGCATGCCAAAGGAAGTGTTTTGCTGTGCCAAGACTCGTGCTGCGCACGCTTTGTGGTTGGAGTGAGAAACAGGTTCCTTGGTGTTTTCTGCGAAACGCTTTAGCAGCCCGTTGGTGCTAGTATGGAGTCAGGGGATGGATGAAGCGGAGAGCCCCGTTTGGAGTGAGGCTGCAAAGGGCATGCCAAAGGAAGTGTTTTGCTGTGCCAAGACTCGTGCTGCGCACGCTTTGTGCTTGGAGTGAGAAACAGGTTCCTTGGTGTTTTCTGCGAAACGCTTTAGCAGCCCGTTGGTGCTAGTATGGAGTCAGGGGATGGATGAAGCGGAGAGCCCCGTTTGGAGTGAGGCTGCAAAGGGCATGCCAAAGGAAGTGTTTTTCTGTGCCAAGACTCGTGCTGCGCACGCTTTGTGGTTGGAGAAACAGGTTCCTTGGTGTTTTCTGCGAAACGCTTTAGCAGGCCGTTGGTGCTAGTATGGAGTTAGGGGATGGATGAAGCGGAGAGCCCCGTTTGGAGTGAGGCTGCAAAGGGCATGCCAAGGGAAGTGTTTTTCTGTGCCAAGACTCGTGCTGCGCACGCTTTGTGCTTGGAGTGAGAAACAGGTTCCTTGGTGTTTTCTGCGAAACGCTTTAGCAGCCCGTTGGTGCTAGTATGGAGTCAGGGGATGGATGAAGCGGAGAGCCCCGTTTGGAGTGAGGCTGCAAAGGGCATGCCAAAGGAAGTGTTTTCCTGTGCCAAGACTCGTGCTGCGCACACTTTGTGCTTGGAGTGAGAAACAGGTTCCTTGGTGTTTTCTGCGAAACGCTTTAGCAGCCCGTTGGTGCTAGTATGGAGTCAGGGGATGGATGAAGCGGAGAGCCCCGTTTGGAGTGAGGCTGCAAAGGGCATGCCAAAGGAAGTGTTTTGCTGTGCCAAGACTCGTGCTGCGCACGCTTTGTGCTTGGAGTGAGAAACAGGTTCCTTGGTGTTTTCTGCGAAACGCTTTAGCAGCCCGTTGGTGCTAGTATGGAGTCAGGGGATGGATGAAGCGGAGAGCCCCGTTTGGAGTGAGGCTGCAAAGGGCATGCCAAAGGAAGTGTTTTGCTGTGCCAAGACTCGTGCTGCGCACGCTTTGTGCTTGGAGTGAGAAACAGGTTCCTTGGTGTTTTCTGCGAAACGCTTTAGCAGCCCGTTGGTGCTAGTATGGAGTCAGGGGATGGATGAAGCGGAGAGCCCCGTTTGGAGTGAGGCTGCAAAGGGCATGCCAAAGGAAGTGTTTTGCTGTGCCAAGACTCGTGCTGCGCACGCTTTGTGCTTGGAGTGAGAAACAGGTTCCTTGGTGTTTTCTGCGAAACGCTTTAGCAGCCCGTTGGTGCTAGTATGGAGTCAGGAGATGGATGAAGCGGAGAGCCCCGTTTGGAGTGAGGCTGCAAAGGGCATGCCAAAGGAAGTGTTTTGCTGTGCCAAGACTCGTGCTGCGCACGCTTTGTGCTTGGAGTGAGAAACAGGTTCCTTGGTGTTTTCTGCGAAACGCTTTAGCAGCCCGTTGGTGCTAGTATGGAGTCAGGGGATGGATGAAGCGGAGAGCCCCGTTTGGAGTGAGGCTGCAAAGGGCATGCCAAAGGAAGTGTTTTGCTGTGCCAAGACTCGTGCTGCGCACGCTTTGTGCTTGGAGTGAGAAACAGGTTCCTTGGGGTTTTCTGCGAAACGCTTTAGCAGCCCGTTGGTGCTAGTATGGAGTCAGGGGATGGATGAAGCGGAGAGCCCCGTTTGGAGTGAGGCTACAAAGGGCATGCCAAAGGAAGTGTTTTGCTGTGCCAAGACTCGTGCTGCGCACGCTTTGTGCTTGGAGTGAGAAACAGGTTCCTTGGTGTTTTCTGCGAAACGCTTTAGCAGCCCGTTGGTGCTAGTATGGAGTCAGGGGATGGATGAAGCGGAGAGCCCCGTTTGGAGTGAGGCTGCAAAGGGCATGCCAAGGGAAGTGTTCTGCTGTGCCAAGACTCGTGCTGCGCACGCTTTGTGGTTGGAGTGAGAAACAGGTTCCTTGGTGTTTTCTGCGAAACGCTTTAACAGCCCGTTGGTGCTAGTATGGAGTCAGGGGATGGATGAAGCGGAGAGCCCCGTTTGGAGTGAGGCTGCAAAGGGCATGCCAAAGGAAGTGTTTTGCTGTGCCAAGACTCGTGCTGCGCACGCTTTGTGCTTGGAGTGAGAAACAGGTTCCTTGGTGTTTTCTGCGAAACGCTTTAGCAGCCCGTTGGTGCTAGTATGGAGTCAGGGGATGGATGAAGCGGAGAGCCCCGTTTGGAGTGAGGCTGCAAAGGGCATGCCAAAGGAAGTGTTTTGCTGTGCCAAGACTCGTGCTGCGCACGCTTTGTGCTTGGAGTGAGAAACAGGTTCCTTGGTGTTTTCTGCGAAACGCTTTAGCAGCCCGTTGGTGCTAGTATGGAGTCAGGGGATGGATGAAGCGGAGAGCCCCGTTTGGAGTGAGGCTGCAAAGGGCATGCCAAAGGAAGTGTTTTCCTGTGCCAAGACTCGTGCTGCGCACACTTTGTGGTTGGAGTGAGAAACAGGTTCCTTGGTGTTTTCTGCGAAACGCTTTAGCAGCCCGTTGGTGCTAGTATGGAGTCAGGGGATGGATGAAGCGGAGAGCCCCGTTTGGAGTGAGGCTGCAAAGGGCATGCCAAAGGAAGTGTTTTGCTGTGCCAAGACTCGTGCTGCGCACGCTTTGTGGTTGGAGTGAGAAACAGGTTCCTTGGTGTTTTCTGCGAAACGCTTTAGCAGCCCGTTGGTGCTAGTATGGAGTCAGGGGATGGATGAAGCGGAGAGCCCCGTTTGGAGTGAGGCTGCAAAGGGCATGCCAAAGGAAGTGTTTTGCTGTGCCAAGACTCGTGCTGCGCACGCTTTGTGCTTGGAGTGAGAAACAGGTTCCTTGGTGTTTTCTGCGAAACGCTTTAGCAGCCCGTTGGTGCTAGTATGGAGTCAGGGGATGGATGAAGCGGAGAGCCCCGTTTGGAGTGAGGCTGCAAAGGGCATGCCAAAGGAAGTGTTTTGCTGTGCCAAGACTCGTGCTGCGCACGCTTTGTGCTTGGAGTGAGAAACAGGTTCCTTGGTGTTTTCTGCGAAACGCTTTAGCAGCCCGTTGGTGCTAGTATGGAGTCAGGGGATGGATGAAGCGGAGAGCCCCGTTTGGAGTGAGGCTGCAAAGGGCATGCCAAGGGAAGTGTTTTTCTGTGCCAAGACTCGTGCTGCGCACGCTTTGTGGTTGGAGTGAGAAACAGGTTCCTTGGGGTTTTCTGCGAAACGCAGAAACGCAGCCCGTTGGTGCTAGTATGGAGTCAGGGGATGGATGAAGCGGAGAGCCCCGTTTGGAGTGAGGCTGCAAAGGGCATGCCAAGGGAAGTGTTCTGCTGTGCCAAGACTCGTGCTGCGCACGCTTTGTGGTTGGAGTGAGAAACAGGTTCCTTGGTGTTTTCTGCGAAACGCTTTAGCAGCCCGTTGGTGCTAGTATGGAGTCAGGGGATGGATGAAGCGGAGAGCCCCGTTTGGAGTGAGGCTGCAAAGGGCATGCCAAAGGAAGTGTTTTCCTGTGCCAAGACTCGTGCTGCGCACGCTTTGTGGTTGGAGTGAGAAACAGGTTCCTTGGTGTTTTCTGCGAAACGCTTTAGCAGCCCGTTGGTGCTAGTATGGAGTCAGGGGATGGATGAAGCGGAGAGCCCCGTTTGGAGTGAGGCTGCAAAGGGCATGCCAAAGGAAGTGTTTTGCTGTGCCAAGACTCGTGCTGCGCACGCTTTGTGGTTGGAGTGAGAAACAGGTTCCTTGGTGTTTTCTGCGAAACGCTTTAGCAGCCCGTTGGTGCTAGTATGGAGTTAGGGGATGGATGAAGCGGAGAGCCCCGTTTGGAGTGAGGCTGCAAAGGGCATGCCAAGGGAAGTGTTTTTCTGTGCCAAGACTCGTGCTGCGCACGCTTTGTGGTTGGAGTGAGAAACAGGTTCCTTGGTGTTTTCTGCGAAACGCTTTAGCAGCCCGTTGGTGCTAGCATGGAGTCAGGGGATGGATGAAGCGGAGAGCCCCGTTTGGAGTGAGGCTGCAAAGGGCATGCCAAAGGAAGTGTTTTGCTGTGCCAAGACTCGTGCTGCGCACGCTTTGTGCTTGGAGTGAGAAACAGGTTCCTTGGTGTTTTCTGCGAAACGCTTTAGCAGCCCGTTGGTGCTAGTATGGAGTCAGGGGATGGATGAAGCGGAGAGCCCCGTTTGGAGTGAGGCTGCAAAGGGCATGCCAAAGGAAGTGTTTTCCTGTGCCAAGACTCGTGCTGCGCACACTTTGTGCTTGGAGTGATAAACAGGTTCCTTGGTGTTTTCTGCGAAACGCTTTAGCAGCCCGTTGGTGCTAGTATGGAGTCAGGGGATGGATGAAGCGGAGAGCCCCGTTTGGAGTGAGGCTGCAAAGGGCATGTCAAAGGAAGTGTTTTGCTGTGCCAAGACTCGTGCTGCGCACGCTTTGTGGTTGGAGTGAGAAACAGGTTCCTTGGTGTTTTCTGCGAAACGCTTTAGCAGCCCGTTGGTGCTAGTATGGAGTCAGGGGATGGATGAAGCGGAGAGCCCCATTTGGAGTGAGGCTGCAAAGGGCATGCCAAAGGAAGTGTTTTGCTGTGCCAAGACTCGTGCTGCGCACGCTTTGTGCTTGGAGTGAGAAACAGGTTCCTTGGTGTTTTCTGCGAAACGCTTTAGCAGCCCGTTGGTGCTAGTATGGAGTCAGGGGATGGATGAAGCGGAGAGCCCCGTTTGGAGTGAGGCTGCAAAGGGCATGCCAAAGGAAGTGTTTTCCTGTGCCAAGACTCGTGCTGCGCACACTTTGTGGTTGGAGTGAGAAACAGGTTCCTTGGTGTTTTCTGCGAAACGCTTTAGCAGCCCGTTGGTGCTAGTATGGAGTCAGGGGATGGATGAAGCGGAGAGCCCCGTTTGGAGTGAGGCTGCAAAGGGCATGCCAAAGGAAGTGTTTTGCTGTGCCAAGACTCGTGCTGCGCACGCTTTGTGCTTGGAGTGAGAAACAGGTTCCTTGGTGTTTTCTGCGAAACGCTTTAGCAGCCCGTTGGTGCTAGTATGGAGTCAGGGGATGGATGAAGCGGAGAGCCCCGTTTGGAGTGAGGCTGCAAAGGGCATGCCAAGGGAAGTGTTTTTCTGTGCCAAGACTCGTGCTGCGCACGCTTTGTGGTTGGAGTGAGAAACAGGTTCCTTGGTGTTTTCTGCGAAACGCTTTAGCAGCCCGTTGGTGCTAGTATGGAGTCAGGGGATGGATGAAGCGGAGAGCCCCGTTTGGAGTGAGGCTGCAAAGGGCATGCCAAGGGAAGTGTTCTGCTGTGCCAAGACTCGTGCTGCGCACGCTTTGTGGTTGGAGTGAGAAACAGGTTCCTTGGTGTTTTCTGCGAAACGCTTTAGCAGCCCGTTGGTGCTAGTATGGAGTCAGGGGATGGATGAAGCGGAGAGCCCCGTTTGGAGTGAGGCTGCAAAGGGCATGCCAAAGGAAGTGTTTTGCTGTGCCAAGACTCGTGCTGCGCACGCTTTGTGCTTGGAGTGAGAAACAGGTTCCTTGGTGTTTTCTGCGAAACGCTTTAGCAGCCCGTTGGTGCTAGTATGGAGTCAGGGGATGGATGAAGCGGAGAGCCCCGTTTGGAGTGAGGCTGCAAAGGGCATGCCAAAGGAAGTGTTTTGCTGTGCCAAGACTCGTGCTGCGCACGCTTTGTGCTTGGAGTGAGAAACAGGTTCCTTGGTGTTTTCTGCGAAACGCTTTAGCAGCCCGTTGGTGCTAGTATGGAGTCAGGGGATGGATGAAGCGGAGAGCCCCGTTTGGAGTGAGGATGCAAAGGGCATGCCAAAGGAAGTGTTTTGCTGTGCCAAGACTCGTGCTGCGCACGCTTTGTGGTTGGAGTGAGAAACAGGTTCCTTGGTGTTTTCTGCGAAACGCTTTAGCAGCCCGTTGGTGCTAGTATGGAGTCAGGGGATGGATGAAGCGGAGAGCCCCGTTTGGAGTGAGGCTGCAAAGGGCATGCCAAAGGAAGTGTTTTGCTGTGCCAAGACTCGTGCTGCGCACACTTTGTGCTTGGAGTGAGAAACAGGTTCCTTGGTGTTTTCTGCGAAACGCTTTAGCAGCCCGTTGGTGCTAGTATGGAGTCAGGGGATGGATGAAGCGGAGAGCCCCGTTTGGAGTGAGGCTGCAAAGGGCATGCCAAAGGAAGTGTTTTGCTGTGCTAAGACTCGTGCTGCGCACGCTTTGTGGTTGGAGTGAGAAACAGGTTCCTTGGTGTTTTCTGCGAAGCGCTTTAGCAGCCCGTTGGTGCTAGTATGGAGTTAGGGGATGGATGAAGCGGAGAGCCCCGTTTGGAGTGAGGCTGCAAAGGGCATGCCAAGGGAAGTTTTTTTCTGTGCCAAGACTCGTGCTGCGCACGCTTTGTGGTTGGAGTGAGAAACAGGTTCCTTGGTGTTTTCTGCGAAACGCTTTAGCAGCCCGTTGGTGCTAGTATGGAGTCAGGGGATGGATGAAGCGGAGAGCCCCGTTTGGAGTGAGGCTGCAAAGGGCATGCCAAAGGAAGTGTTTTGCTGTGCCAAGACTCGTGCTGAGCACACTTTGTGCTTGGAGTGAGAAACAGGTTCCTTGGTGTTTTCTGCGAAACGCTTTAGCAGCCCGTTGGTGCTAGTATGGAGTCAGGGGATGGATGAAGCGGAGAGCCCCGTTTGGAGTGAGGCTGCAAAGGGCATGCCAAAGGAAGTGTTTTGCTGTGCCAAGACTCGTGCTGCGCACGCTTTGTGCTTGGAGTGAGAAACAGGTTCCTTGGTGTTTTCTGCGAAACGCTTTAGCAGCCCATTGGTGCTAGTATGGAGTCAGGGGATGGATGAAGCGGAGAGCCCCGTTTGGAGTGAGGCTGCAAAGGGCATGCCAAAGGAAGTGTTTTGCTGTGCCAAGACTCGTGCTGAGCACACTTTGTGCTTGGAGTGAGAAACAGGTTCCTTGGTGTTTTCTGCGAAACGCTTTAGCAGCCCGTTGGTGCTAGTATGGAGTCAGGGGATGGATGAAGCGGAGAGCCCCCTTTGGAGTGAGGCTGCAAAGGGCATGCCAAAGGAAGTGTTTTGCTGTGCCAAGACTCGTGCTGCGCACACTGTGTGCTTGCAGTGAGAAACAGGTTCCTTGGTGTTTTCTGCGAAACGCTTTAGCAGCCCGTTGGTGCTAGTATGGAGTCAGGGGATGGATGAAGCGGAGAGCCCCGTTTGGAGTGAGGCTGCAAAGGGCATGCCAAGGGAAGTGTTTTGCTGTGCCAAGACTCGTGCTGCGCACGCTTTGTGCTTGGAGTGAGAAATAGGTTCCTTGGTGTTTTCTGCGAAACGCTTTAGCAGCCCGTTGGTGCTAGTATGGAGTCAGGGGATGGATGAAGCGGAGAGCCCCGTTTGGAGTGAGGCTGCAAAGGGCATGCCAAAGGAAGTGTTTTGCTGTGCCAAGACTCGTGCTGCGCACGCTTTGTGCTTGGAGTGAGAAACAGGTTCCTTGGTGTTTTCTGCGAAACGCTTTAGCAGCCCGTTGGTGCTAGTATGGAGTCAGGGGATGGATGAAGCGGAGAGCCCCGTTTGGAGTGAGGCTGCAAAGGGCATGCCAAGGGAAGTGTTTTGCTGTGCCAAGACTCGTGCTGCGCACGCTTTGTGCTTGGAGTGAGAAACAGGTTCCTTGGTGTTTTCTGCGAAACGCTTTAGCAGCCCGTTGGTGCTAGTATGGAGTCAGGGGATGGATGAAGCGGAGAGCCCCGTTTGGAGTGAGGCTGCAAAGGGCATGCCAAAGGAAGTGTTTTGCTGTGCCAAGACTCGTGCTGCGCACGCTTTGTGCTTGGAGTGAGAAACAGGTTCCTTGGTGTTTTCTGCGAAACGCTTTAGCAGGCCGTTGGTGCTAGTATGGAGTCAGGGGATGGATGAAGCGGAGAGCCCCATTTGGAGTGAGGCTGCAAAGGGCATGCCAAGGAAGTGTTTTGCTGTGCCAAGACTCGTGCTGCGCACGCTTTGTGCTTGGAGTGAGAAACAGGTTCCTTGGTGTTTTCTGCGAAACGCTTTAGCAGCCCGTTGGTGCTAGTATGGAGTCAGGGGATGGATGAAGCGGAGAGCCCCGTTTGGAGTGAGACTGCAAAGGGCATGCCAAAGGAAGTGTTTTGCTGTGCCAAGACTCGTGCTGCGCACGCTTTGTGCTTGGAGTGAGAAACAGGTTCCTTGGTGTTTTCTGCGAAACGCTTTAGCAGCCCGTTGGTGCTAGTATGGAGTCAGGGGATGGATGAAGCGGAGAGCCCCGTTTGGAGTGAGGCTGCAAAGGGCATGCCAAAGGAAGTGTTTTGCTGTGCCAAGACTCGTGCTGCGCACGCTTTGTGCTTGGAGTGAGAAACAGGTTCCTTGGTGTTTTCTGCGAAACGCTTTAGCAGCCCGTTGGTGCTAGTATGGAGTCAGGGGATGGATGAAGCGGAGAGCCCCGTTTGGAGTGAGGCTGCAAAGGGCATGCCAAAGGAAGTGTTTTGCTGTGCCAAGACTCGTGCTGCGCACGCTTTGTGCTTGGAGTGAGAAACAGGTTCCTTGGTGTTTTCTGCGAAACGCTTTAGCAGCCCGTTGGTGCTAGTATGGAGTCAGGGGATGGATGAAGCGGAGAGCCCCGTTTGGAGTGAGGCTGCAAAGGGCATGCCAAAGGAAGTGTTTTCCTGTGCCAAGACTCGTGCTGCGCACACTTTGTGCTTGGAGTGAGAAACAGGTTCCTTGGTGTTTTCTGCGAAACGCTTTAGCAGCCCGTTGGTGCTAGTATGGAGTCAGGGGATGGATGAAGCGGAGAGCCCCGTTTGGAGTGAGGCTGCAAAGGGCATGCCAAAGGAAGTGTTTTGCTGTGCCAAGACTCGTGCTGCGCACGCTTTGTGCTTGGAGTGAGAAACAGGTTCCTTGGTGTTTTCTGCGAAACGCTTTAGCAGCCCGTTGGTGCTAGTATGGAGTCAGGGGATGGATGAAGCGGAGAGCCCCGTTTGGAGTGAGGCTGCAAAGGGCATGCCAAAGGAAGTGTTTTCCTGTGCCAAGACTCGTGCTGCGCACACTTTGTGCTTGGAGTGAGAAACAGGTTCCTTGGTGTTTTCTGCGAAACGCTTTAGCAGCCCGTTGGTGCTAGTATGGAGTCAGGGGATGGATGAAGCGGAGAGCCCCGTTTGGAGTGAGGCTGCAAAGGGCATGCCAAAGGAAGTGTTTTGCTGTGCCAAGACTCGTGCTGCGCACGCTTTGTGCTTGGAGTGAGAAACAGGTTCCTTGGTGTTTTCTGCGAAACGCAGAAACGCAGCCCGTTGGTGCTAGTATGGAGTCAGGGGATGGATGAAGCGGAGAGCCCCGTTTGGAGTGAGGCTGCAAAGGGCATGCCAAAGGAAGTGTTTTGCTGTGCCAAGACTCGTGCTGCGCACGCTTTGTGGTTGGAGTGAGAAACAGGTTCCTTGGTGTTTTCTGCGAAACGCTTTAGCAGGCCGTTGGTGCTAGTATGGAGTCAGGGGATGGATGAAGCGGAGAGCCCCGTTTGGAGTGAGGCTGCAAAGGGCATGCCAAAGGAAGTGTTTTGCTGTGCCAAGACTCGTGCTGCGCACGCTTTGTGCTTGGAGTGAGAAACAGGTTCCTTGGTGTTTTCTGCGAAACGCTTTAGCAGGCCGTTGGTGCTAGTATGGAGTCAGGGGATGGATGAAGCGGAGAGCCCCGTTTGGAGTGAGGCTGCAAAGGGCATGCCAAAGGAAGTGTTTTGCTGTGCCAAGACTCGTGCTGCGCACGCTTTGTGCTTGGAGTGAGAAACAGGTTCCTTGGTGTTTTCTGCGAAACGCTTTAGCAGCCTGTTGGTGCTAGTATGGAGTCAGGGGATGGATGAAGCGGAGAGTCCCGTTTGGAGTGAGGCTGCAAAGGGCATGCCAAAGGAAGTGTTTTGCTGTGCCAAGACTCGTGCTGCGCACGCTTTGTGCTTGGAGTGAGAAACAGGTTCCTTGGTGTTTTCTGCGAAACGCTTTAGCAGCCCGTTGGTGCTAGTATGGAGTCAGGGGATGGATGAAGCGGAGAGCCCCGTTTGGAGTGAGGCTGCAAAGGGCATGCCAAAGGAAGTGTTTTGCTGTGCCAAGACTCGTGCTGCGCACGCTTTGTGGTTGGAGTGAGAAACAGGTTCCTTGGTGTTTTCTGCGAAACGCTTTAGCAGCCTGTTGGTGCTAGTATGGAGTCAGGGGATGGATGAAGCGGAGAGTCCCATTTGGAGTGAGGCTGCAAAGGGCATGCCAAAGGAAGTGTTTTGCTGTGCCAAGACTCGTGCTGCGCACGCTTTGTGCTTGGAGTGAGAAACAGGTTCCTTGGTGTTTTCTGCGAAACGCAGAAACGCAGCCCGTTGGTGCTAGTATGGAGTCAGGGGATGGATGAAGCGGAGAGCCCCGTTTGGAGTGAGGCTGCAAAGGGCATGCCAAAGGAAGTGTTTTGCTGTGCCAAGACTCGTGCTGCGCACGCTTTGTGCTTGGAGTGAGAAACAGGTTCCTTGGTGTTTTCTGCGAAACGCTTTAGCAGCCCGTTGGTGCTAGTATGGAGTCAGGGGATGGATGAAGCGGAGAGCCCCGTTTGGAGTGAGGCTGCAAAGGGCATGCCAAAGGAAGTGTTTTGCTGTGCCAAGACTCGTGCTGCGCACGCTTTGTGCTTGGAGTGAGAAACAGGTTCCTTGGTGTTTTCTGCGAAACGCAGAAACGCAGCCCGTTGGTGCTAGTATGGAGTCAGGGGATGGATGAAGCGGAGAGCCCCGTTTGGAGTGAGGCTGCAAAGGGCATGCCAAAGGAAGTGTTTTGCTGTGCCAAGACTCGTGCTGCGCACGCTTTGTGCTTGGAGTGAGAAACAGGTTCCTTGGTGTTTTCTGCGAAACGCTTTAGCAGCCCGTTGGTGCTAGTATGGAGTCAGGGGATGGATGAAGCGGAGAGCCCCGTTTGGAGTGAGGCTACAAAGGGCACGCCAAAGGAAGTGTTTTCCTGTGCCAAGACTCGTGCTGCGCACGCTTTGTGCTTGGAGTGAGAAACAGGTTCCTTGGTGTTTTCTGCGAAACGCTTTAGCAGCCCGTTGGTGCTAGTATGGAGTCAGGGGATGGATGAAGCAGAGAGCCCCGTTTGGAGTGAGGCTGCAAAGGGCATGCCAAAGGAAGTGTTTTGCTGTGCCAAGACTCGTGCTGCGCACGCTTTGTGCTTGGAGTGAGAAACAGGTTCCTTGGTGTTTTCTGCGAAACGCTTTAGCAGCCCGTTGGTGCTAGTATGGAGTCAGGGGATGGATGAAGCGGAGAGCCCCGTTTGGAGTGAGGCTGCAAAGGGCATGCCAAAGGAAGTGTTTTGCTGTGCCAAGACTCGTGCTGCGCACGCTTTGTGCTTGGAGTGAGAAACAGGTTCCTTGGTGTTTTCTGCGAAACGCTTTAGCAGCCCGTTGGTGCTAGTATGGAGTCAGGGGATGGATGAAGCGGAGAGCCCCGTTTGGAGTGAGGCTGCAAAGGGCATGCCAAAGGAAGTGTTTTGCTGTGCCAAGACTCGTGCTGCGCACGCTTTGTGCTTGGAGTGAGAAACAGGTTCCTTGGTGTTTTCTGCGAAACGCTTTAGCAGCCCGTTGGTGCTAGTATGGAGTCAGGGGATGGATGAAGCGGAGAGCCCCGTTTGGAGTGAGGCTGCAAAGGGCATGCCAAAGGAAGTGTTTTGCTGTGCCAAGACTCGTGCTGCGCACGCTTTGTGCTTGGAGTGAGAAACAGGTTCCTTGGTGTTTTCTGCGAAACGCTTTAGCAGGCCGTTGGTGCTAGTATGGAGTCAGGGGATGGATGAAGCGGAGAGCCCCGTTTGGAGTGAGGCTGCAAAGGGCATGCCAAAGGAAGTGTTTTGCTGTGCCAAGACTCGTGCTGCGCACGCTTTGTGCTTGGAGTGAGAAACAGGTTCCTTGGTGTTTTCTGCGAAACGCTTTAGCAGCCCGTTGGTGCTAGTATGGAGTCAGGGGATGGATGAAGCGGAGAGTCCCGTTTGGAGTGAGGCTGCAAAGGGCATGCCAAAGGAAGTGTTTTGCTGTGCCAAGACTCGTGCTGCGCACGCTTTGTGCTTGGAGTGAGAAACAGGTTCCTTGGTGTTTTCTGCGAAACGCTTTAGCAGCCCGTTGGTGCTAGTATGGAGTCAGGGGATGGATGAAGCGGAGAGCCCCGTTTGGAGTGAGGCTGCAAAGGGCATGCCAAAGGAAGTGTTTTGCTGTGCCAAGACTCGTGCTGCGCACGCTTTGTGCTTGGAGTGAGAAACAGGTTCCTTGGTGTTTTCTGCGAAACGCTTTAGCAGCCTGTTGGTGCTAGTATGGAGTCAGGGGATGGATGAAGCGGAGAGTCCCATTTGGAGTGAGGCTGCAAAGGGCATGCCAAAGGAAGTGTTTTGCTGTGCCAAGACTCGTGCTGCGCACACTTTGTGCTTGGAGTGAGAAACAGGTTCCTTGGTGTTTTCTGCGAAACGCTTTAGCAGCCCGTTGGTGCTAGTATGGAGTCAGGGGATGGATGAAGCGGAGAGCCCCGTTTGGAGTGAGGCTGCAAAGGGCATGCCAAAGGAAGTGTTTTGCTGTGCCAAGACTCGTGCTGCGCACGCTTTGTGCTTGGAGTGAGAAACAGGTTCCTTGGTGTTTTCTGCGAAACGCTTTAGCAGCCCGTTGGTGCTAGTATGGAGTCAGGGGATGGATGAAGCGGAGAGCCCCGTTTGGAGTGAGGCTGCAAAGGGCATGCCAAAGGAAGTGTTTTGCTGTGCCAAGACTCGTGCTGCGCACGCTTTGTGCTTGGAGTGAGAAACAGGTTCCTTGGTGTTTTCTGCGAAACGCTTTAGCAGCCCGTTGGTGCTAGTATGGAGTCAGGGGATGGATGAAGCGGAGAGCCCCATTTGGAGTGAGGCTGCAAAGGGCATGCCAAAGGAAGTGTTTTGCTGTGCCAAGACTCGTGCTGCGCACGCTTTGTGCTTGGAGTGAGAAACAGGTTCCTTGGTGTTTTCTGCGAAACGCTTTAGCAGCCCGTTGGTGCTAGTATGGAGTCAGGGGATGGATGAAGCGGAGAGCCCCGTTTGGAGTGAGGCTACAAAGGGCACGCCAAAGGAAGTGTTTTGCTGTGCCAAGACTCGTGCTGCGCACGCTTTGTGCTTGGAGTGAGAAACAGGTTCCTTGGTGTTTTCTGCGAAACGCTTTAGCAGCCCGTTGGTGCTAGTATGGAGTCAGGGGATGGATGAAGCAGAGAGCCCCGTTTGGAGTGAGGCTGCAAAGGGCATGCCAAAGGAAGTGTTTTGCTGTGCCAAGACTCGTGCTGCGCACGCTTTGTGCTTGGAGTGAGAAACAGGTTCCTTGGTGTTTTCTGCGAAACGCTTTAGCAGCCCGTTGGTGCTAGTATGGAGTCAGGGGATGGATGAAGCGGAGAGCCCCGTTTGGAGTGAGGCTGCAAAGGGCATGCCAAAGGAAGTGTTTTGCTGTGCCAAGACTCGTGCTGCGCACGCTTTGTGCTTGGAGTGAGAAACAGGTTCCTTGGTGTTTTCTGCGAAACGCTTTAGCAGCCTGTTGGTGCTAGTATGGAGTCAGGGGATGGATGAAGCGGAGAGTCCCATTTGGAGTGAGGCTGCAAAGGGCATGCCAAAGGAAGTGTTTTGCTGTGCCAAGACTCGTGCTGCGCACACTTTGTGCTTGGAGTGAGAAACAGGTTCCTTGGTGTTTTCTGCGAAACGCTTTAGCAGCCCGTTGGTGCTAGTATGGAGTCAGGGGATGGATGAAGCGGAGAGCCCCGTTTGGAGTGAGGCTGCAAAGGGCATGCCAAAGGAAGTGTTTTGCTGTGCCAAGACTCGTGCTGCGCACGCTTTGTGCTTGGAGTGAGAAACAGGTTCCTTGGTGTTTTCTGCGAAACGCTTTAGCAGCCCGTTGGTGCTAGTATGGAGTCAGGGGATGGATGAAGCGGAGAGCCCCGTTTGGAGTGAGGCTGCAAAGGGCATGCCAAAGGAAGTGTTTTGCTGTGCCAAGACTCGTGCTGCGCACGCTTTGTGCTTGGAGTGAGAAACAGGTTCCTTGGTGTTTTCTGCGAAACGCTTTAGCAGCCCGTTGGTGCTAGTATGGAGTCAGGGGATGGATGAAGCGGAGAGCCCCATTTGGAGTGAGGCTGCAAAGGGCATGCCAAAGGAAGTGTTTTGCTGTGCCAAGACTCGTGCTGCGCACGCTTTGTGCTTGGAGTGAGAAACAGGTTCCTTGGTGTTTTCTGCGAAACGCTTTAGCAGCCCGTTGGTGCTAGTATGGAGTCAGGGGATGGATGAAGCGGAGAGCCCCGTTTGGAGTGAGGCTACAAAGGGCACGCCAAAGGAAGTGTTTTGCTGTGCCAAGACTCGTGCTGCGCACGCTTTGTGCTTGGAGTGAGAAACAGGTTCCTTGGTGTTTTCTGCGAAACGCTTTAGCAGCCCGTTGGTGCTAGTATGGAGTCAGGGGATGGATGAAGCAGAGAGCCCCGTTTGGAGTGAGGCTGCAAAGGGCATGCCAAAGGAAGTGTTTTGCTGTGCCAAGACTCGTGCTGCGCACGCTTTGTGCTTGGAGTGAGAAACAGGTTCCTTGGTGTTTTCTGCGAAACGCTTTAGCAGCCCGTTGGTGCTAGTATGGAGTCAGGGGATGGATGAAGCGGAGAGCCCCGTTTGGAGTGAGGCTGCAAAGGGCATGCCAAAGGAAGTGTTTTGCTGTGCCAAGACTCGTGCTGCGCACGCTTTGTGCTTGGAGTGAGAAACAGCTTCCTTGGTGTTTTCTGCGAAACGCTTTAGCAGCCCGTTGGTGCTAGTATGGAGTCAGGGGATGGATGAAGCGGAGAGCCCCGTTTGGAGTGAGGCTGCAAAGGGCATGCCAAAGGAAGTGTTTTCCTGTGCCAAGACTCGTGCTGCGCACACTTTGTGGTTGGAGTGAGAAACAGGTTCCTTGGTGTTTTCTGCGAAACGCTTTAGCAGCCCGTTGGTGCTAGTATGGAGTCAGGGGATGGATGAAGCGGAGAGCCCCGTTTGGAGTGAGGCTGCAAAGGGCATGCCAAAGGAAGTGTTTTGCTGTGCCAAGACTCGTGCTGCGCACGCTTTGTGCTTGGAGTGAGAAACAGGTTCCTTGGTGTTTTCTGCGAAACGCTTTAGCAGCCCGTTGGTGCTAGTATGGAGTCAGGGGATGGATGAAGCGGAGAGCCCCGTTTGGAGTGAGGCTGCAAAGGGCATGCCAAAGGAAGTGTTTTGCTGTGCCAAGACTCGTGCTGCGCACGCTTTGTGGTTGGAGTGAGAAACAGGTTCCTTGGTGTTTTCTGCGAAACGCAGAAACGCAGCCCGTTGGTGCTAGTATGGAGTCAGGGGATGGATGAAGCGGAGAGCCCCGTTTGGAGTGAGGCTGCAAAGGGCATGCCAAAGGAAGTGTTTTGCTGTGCCAAGACTCGTGCTGCGCACGCTTTGTGCTTGGAGTGAGAAACAGGTTCCTTGGTGTTTTCTGCGAAACGCTTTAGCAGGCCGTTGGTGCTAGTATGGAGTCAGGGGATGGATGAAGCGGAGAGCCCCGTTTGGAGTGAGGCTGCAAAGGGCATGCCAAAGGAAGTGTTTTGCTGTGCCAAGACTCGTGCTGCGCACGCTTTGTGCTTGGAGTGAGAAACAGGTTCCTTGGTGTTTTCTGCGAAACGCTTTAGCAGCCTGTTGGTGCTAGTATGGAGTCAGGGGATGGATGAAGCGGAGAGTCCCGTTTGGAGTGAGGCTGCAAAGGGCATGCCAAAGGAAGTGTTTTGCTGTGCCAAGACTCGTGCTGCGCACGCTTTGTGCTTGGAGTGAGAAACAGGTTCCTTGGTGTTTTCTGCGAAACGCTTTAGCAGCCCGTTGGTGCTAGTATGGAGTCAGGGGATGGATGAAGCGGAGAGCCCCGTTTGGAGTGAGGCTGCAAAGGGCATGCCAAAGGAAGTGTTTTGCTGTGCCAAGACTCGTGCTGCGCACGCTTTGTGGTTGGAGTGAGAAACAGGTTCCTTGGTGTTTTCTGCGAAACGCTTTAGCAGCCTGTTGGTGCTAGTATGGAGTCAGGGGATGGATGAAGCGGAGAGTCCCATTTGGAGTGAGGCTGCAAAGGGCATGCCAAAGGAAGTGTTTTGCTGTGCCAAGACTCGTGCTGCGCACGCTTTGTGCTTGGAGTGAGAAACAGGTTCCTTGGTGTTTTCTGCGAAACGCAGAAACGCAGCCCGTTGGTGCTAGTATGGAGTCAGGGGATGGATGAAGCGGAGAGCCCCGTTTGGAGTGAGGCTGCAAAGGGCATGCCAAAGGAAGTGTTTTGCTGTGCCAAGACTCGTGCTGCGCACGCTTTGTGCTTGGAGTGAGAAACAGGTTCCTTGGTGTTTTCTGCGAAACGCTTTAGCAGCCCGTTGGTGCTAGTATGGAGTCAGGGGATGGATGAAGCGGAGAGCCCCGTTTGGAGTGAGGCTGCAAAGGGCATGCCAAAGGAAGTGTTTTGCTGTGCCAAGACTCGTGCTGCGCACGCTTTGTGCTTGGAGTGAGAAACAGGTTCCTTGGTGTTTTCTGCGAAACGCTTTAGCAGCCCGTTGGTGCTAGTATGGAGTCAGGGGATGGATGAAGCGGAGAGCCCCGTTTGGAGTGAGGCTGCAAAGGGCATGCCAAAGGAAGTGTTTTGCTGTGCCAAGACTCGTGCTGCGCACGCTTTGTGCTTGGAGTGAGAAACAGGTTCCTTGGTGTTTTCTGCGAAACGCTTTAGCAGCCCGTTGGTGCTAGTATGGAGTCAGGGGATGGATGAAGCGGAGAGCCCCGTTTGGAGTGAGGCTACAAAGGGCACGCCAAAGGAAGTGTTTTCCTGTGCCAAGACTCGTGCTGCGCACGCTTTGTGCTTGGAGTGAGAAACAGGTTCCTTGGTGTTTTCTGCGAAACGCTTTAGCAGCCCGTTGGTGCTAGTATGGAGTCAGGGGATGGATGAAGCAGAGAGCCCCGTTTGGAGTGAGGCTGCAAAGGGCATGCCAAAGGAAGTGTTTTGCTGTGCCAAGACTCGTGCTGCGCACGCTTTGTGCTTGGAGTGAGAAACAGGTTCCTTGGTGTTTTCTGCGAAACGCTTTAGCAGCCCGTTGGTGCTAGTATGGAGTCAGGGGATGGATGAAGCGGAGAGCCCCGTTTGGAGTGAGGCTGCAAAGGGCATGCCAAAGGAAGTGTTTTGCTGTGCCAAGACTCGTGCTGCGCACGCTTTGTGCTTGGAGTGAGAAACAGGTTCCTTGGTGTTTTCTGCGAAACGCTTTAGCAGCCCGTTGGTGCTAGTATGGAGTCAGGGGATGGATGAAGCGGAGAGCCCCGTTTGGAGTGAGGCTGCAAAGGGCATGCCAAAGGAAGTGTTTTGCTGTGCCAAGACTCGTGCTGCGCACGCTTTGTGCTTGGAGTGAGAAACAGGTTCCTTGGTGTTTTCTGCGAAACGCTTTAGCAGCCCGTTGGTGCTAGTATGGAGTCAGGGGATGGATGAAGCGGAGAGCCCCGTTTGGAGTGAGGCTGCAAAGGGCATGCCAAAGGAAGTGTTTTGCTGTGCCAAGACTCGTGCTGCGCACGCTTTGTGCTTGGAGTGAGAAACAGGTTCCTTGGTGTTTTCTGCGAAACGCTTTAGCAGGCCCGTTGGTGCTAGTATGGAGTCAGGGGATGGATGAAGCGGAGAGCCCGTTTGGAGTGAGGCTGCAAAGGGCATGCCAAAGGAAGTGTTTTGCTGTGCCAAGACTCGTGCTGCGCACGCTTTGTGCTTGGAGTGAGAAACAGGTTCCTTGGTGTTTTCTGCGAAACGCTTTAGCAGCCCGTTGGTGCTAGTATGGAGTCAGGGGATGGATGAAGCGGAGAGTCCCGTTTGGAGTGAGGCTGCAAAGGGCATGCCAAAGGAAGTGTTTTGCTGTGCCAAGACTCGTGCTGCGCACGCTTTGTGCTTGGAGTGAGAAACAGGTTCCTTGGTGTTTTCTGCGAAACGCTTTAGCAGCCCGTTGGTGCTAGTATGGAGTCAGGGGATGGATGAAGCGGAGAGCCCCGTTTGGAGTGAGGCTGCAAAGGGCATGCCAAAGGAAGTGTTTTGCTGTGCCAAGACTCGTGCTGCGCACGCTTTGTGGTTGGAGTGAGAAACAGGTTCCTTGGTGTTTTCTGCGAAACGCTTTAGCAGCCTGTTGGTGCTAGTATGGAGTCAGGGGATGGATGAAGCGGAGAGTCCCATTTGGAGTGAGGCTGCAAAGGGCATGCCAAAGGAAGTGTTTTGCTGTGCCAAGACTCGTGCTGCGCACACTTTGTGCTTGGAGTGAGAAACAGGTTCCTTGGTGTTTTCTGCGAAACGCTTTAGCAGCCCGTTGGTGCTAGTATGGAGTCAGGGGATGGATGAAGCGGAGAGCCCCGTTTGGAGTGAGGCTGCAAAGGGCATGCCAAAGGAAGTGTTTTGCTGTGCCAAGACTCGTGCTGCGCACGCTTTGTGCTTGGAGTGAGAAACAGGTTCCTTGGTGTTTTCTGCGAAACGCTTTAGCAGCCCGTTGGTGCTAGTATGGAGTCAGGGGATGGATGAAGCGGAGAGCCCCGTTTGGAGTGAGGCTGCAAAGGGCATGCCAAAGGAAGTGTTTTGCTGTGCCAAGACTCGTGCTGCGCACGCTTTGTGCTTGGAGTGAGAAACAGGTTCCTTGGTGTTTTCTGCGAAACGCTTTAGCAGCCCGTTGGTGCTAGTATGGAGTCAGGGGATGGATGAAGCGGAGAGCCCCATTTGGAGTGAGGCTGCAAAGGGCATGCCAAAGGAAGTGTTTTGCTGTGCCAAGACTCGTGCTGCGCACGCTTTGTGCTTGGAGTGAGAAACAGGTTCCTTGGTGTTTTCTGCGAAAC
The DNA here is from genome assembly GCF_059628265.1 of Tinamus guttatus. Taxonomy (NCBI): domain Eukaryota; kingdom Metazoa; phylum Chordata; class Aves; order Tinamiformes; family Tinamidae; genus Tinamus; species Tinamus guttatus. The sequence goes on along the minus strand of NW_028290263.1, from coordinate 2,985 downwards.
GCTTTAGCAGCCCGTTGGTGCTAGTATGGAGTCAGGGGATGGATGAAGCGGAGAGCCCCGTTTGGAGTGAGGCTACAAAGGGCACGCCAAAGGAAGTGTTTTGCTGTGCCAAGACTCGTGCTGCGCACGCTTTGTGCTTGGGAGAAACAGGTTCCTTGGTGTTTTCTGCGAAACGCTTTAGCAGCCCGTTGGTGCTAGTATGGAGTCAGGGGATGGATGAAGCAGAGAGCCCCGTTTGGAGTGAGGCTGCAAAGGGCATGCCAAAGGAAGTGTTTTGCTGTGCCAAGACTCGTGCTGCGCACGCTTTGTGCTTGGAGTGAGAAACAGGTTCCTTGGTGTTTTCTGCGAAACGCTTTAGCAGCCCGTTGGTGCTAGTATGGAGTCAGGGGATGGATGAAGCGGAGAGCCCCCGTTTGGAGTGAGGCTGCAAAGGGCATGCCAAAGGAAGTGTTTTGCTGTGCCAAGACTCGTGCTGCGCACGCTTTGTGCTTGGAGTGAGAAACAGGTTCCTTGGTGTTTTCTGCGAAACGCTTTAGCAGCCCGTTGGTGCTAGTATGGAGTCAGGGGATGGATGAAGCGGAGAGCCCCGTTTGGAGTGAGGCTGCAAAGGGCATGCCAAAGGAAGTGTTTTGCTGTGCCAAGACTCGTGCTGCGCACGCTTTGTGCTTGGAGTGAGAAACAGGTTCCTTGGTGTTTTCTGCGAAACGCTTTAGCAGCCCGTTGGTGCTAGTATGGAGTCAGGGGATGGATGAAGCGGAGAGCCCCGTTTGGAGTGAGGCTGCAAAGGGCATGCCAAAGGAAGTGTTTTGCTGTGCCAAGACTCGTGCTGCGCACGCTTTGTGCTTGGAGTGAGAAACAGGTTCCTTGGTGTTTTCTGCGAAACGCAGAAACGCAGCCCGTTGGTGCTAGTATGGAGTCAGGGGATGGATGAAGCGGAGAGCCCCGTTTGGAGTGAGGCTGCAAAGGGCATGCCAAAGGAAGTGTTTTGCTGTGCCAAGACTCGTGCTGCGCACGCTTTGTGCTTGGAGTGAGAAACAGGTTCCTTGGTGTTTTCTGCGAAACGCTTTAGCAGCCCGTTGGTGCTAGTATGGAGTCAGGGGATGGATGAAGCGGAGAGCCCCGTTTGGAGTGAGGCTGCAAAGGGCATGCCAAAGGAAGTGTTTTGCTGTGCCAAGACTCGTGCTGCGCACGCTTTGTGGTTGGAGTGAGAAACGGGTTCCTTGGTGTTTTCTGCGAAACGCTTTAGCAGCCCGTTGGTGCTAGTATGGAGTCAGGGGGGATGGATGAAGCGGAGAGCCCCGTTTGGAGTGAGGCTGCAAAGGGCATGCCAAAGGAAGTGTTTTGCTGTGCCAAGACTCGTGCTGCGCACGCTTTGTGCTTGGAGTGAGAAACAGGTTCCTTGGTGTTTTCTGCGAAACGCTTGAGCAGCCCGTTGGTGCTAGTATGGAGTCAGGGGATGGATGAAGCGGAGAGCCCCGTTTGGAGTGAGGCTGCAAAGGGCATGCCAAAGGAAGTGTTTTGCTGTGCCAAGACTCGTGCTGCGCACGCTTTGTGCTTGGAGTGAGAAACAGCTTCCTTGGTGTTTTCTGCGAAACGCTTGAGCAGCCCGTTGGTGCTAGTATGGAGTCAGGGGATGGATGAAGCGGAGAGCCCCGTTTGGAGTGAGGCTGCAAAGGGCATGCCAAAGGAAGTGTTTTGCTGTGCCAAGACTCGTGCTGCGCACGCTTTGTGCTTGGAGTGAGAAACAGCTTCCTTGGTGTTTTCTGCGAAACGCTTGAGCAGCCCGTTGGTGCTAGTATGGAGTCAGGGGATGGATGAAGCGGAGAGCCCCGTTTGGAGTGAGGCTGCAAAGGGCATGCCAAAGGAAGTGTTTTGCTGTGCCAAGACTCGTGCTGCGCACGCTTTGTGCTTGGAGTGAGAAACAGCTTCCTTGGTGTTTTCTGCGAAACGCTTGAGCAGCCCGTTGGTGCTAGTATGGAGTCAGGGGATGGATGAAGCGGAGAGCCCCGTTTGGAGTGAGGCTGCAAAGGGCATGCCAAAGGAAGTGTTTTGCTGTGCCAAGACTCGTGCTGCGCACGCTTTGTGCTTGGAGTGAGAAACAGCTTCCTTGGTGTTTTCTGCGAAACGCTTTAGCAGCCCGTTGGTGCTAGTATGGAGTCAGGGGATGGATGAAGCGGAGAGCCCCGTTTGGAGTGAGGCTGCAAAGGGCATGCCAAAGGAAGTGTTTTGCTGTGCCAAGACTCGTGCTGCGCACGCTTTGTGCTTGGAGTGAGAAACAGCTTCCTTGGTGTTTTCTGCGAAACGCTTGAGCAGCCCGTTGGTGCTAGTATGGAGTCAGGGATGGATGAAGCGGAGAGCCCCGTTTGGAGTGAGGCTGCAAAGGGCATGCCAAGGGAAGTGTTTTGCTGTGCCAAGACTCGTGCTGCGCACGCTTTGTGCTTGGAGTGAGAAACAGGTTCCTTGGTGTTTTCTGCGAAACGCTTTAGCAGCCCGTTGGTGCTAGTATGGAGTCAGGGGATGGATGAAGCGGAGAGCCCCGTTTGGAGTGAGGCTGCAAAGGGCATGCCAAAGGAAGTGTTCTGCTGTGCCAAGACTCGTGCTGCGCACGCTTTGTGCTTGGAGTGAGAAACAGGTTCCTTGGTGTTTTCTGCGAAACGCTTTAGCAGCCCGTTGGTGCTAGTATGGAGTCAGGGGATGGATGAAGCGGAGAGCCCCGTTTGGAGTGAGGCTGCAAAGGGCATGCCAAGGGAAGTGTTTTGCTGTGCCAAGACTCGTGCTGCGCACGCTTTGTGCTTGGAGTGAGAAACAGGTTCCTTGGTGTTTTCTGCGAAACGCTTGAGCAGCCCGTTGGTGCTAGTATGGAGTCAGGGGATGGATGAAGCGGAGAGCCCCGTTTGGAGTGAGGCTGCAAAGGGCATGCCAAAGGAAGTGTTTTGCTGTGCCAAGACTCGTGCTGCGCACGCTTTGTGCTTGGAGTGAGAAACA
>NW_028290262.1:0-38627 GCF_059628265.1 Tinamus guttatus | reverse complement strand
GAACATGGGGGTGACAGAGGGGACATTGGTGTCACAGAGGGGACATTGGGATACATGGGGGTGATGCAGAGGGGACCCTGGTGACATGGAGGGGACACAGGGGGACACACGGTGACATGGGGGTGACAGTGGTGACATGGAGGGGACATTGGTGACACAGAGGGGACACTGGTGACACGGAGGGGACATTAGGGGACACGGGGGGTGACACTGGTGACACGGAGGGGCCTTGGGGGGCATTAGGGGGCACAGAGGTGACACAGAGGGGACATTGGCGACATGGAGGTGGCAATAGGGGACACAGAGGTGGCACAGAGGGGACACATGGGGGTGATGTGGAGGGGACATTGGGGACATTAGGGGACACGGAGAGGCCGTGGGGGGGCATTAGGGGACATGGAGGGGACATTGGGGACATGGCGGGGGGACAATAGGGGACACGGAGGTGACACTGGGGGGGTGACATTGGTGACACGGAGGGGCCATGGGAGTGACACGGAGGGGATGCTGGTGACAAGGAGGTGACAGTGGTGGCCCGGAGGGGGGGGGGGGGAGGTGACACTGGTGTCCCCGGTGCCCGCAGGAGCCCCTGGGCACGGGGTGGTGACATTAGGTGACATGGGGAGGGTGACACGCAGGGGACATTAGGTGACCTCATGTCCACAGGAGCCGGTGTCCTGCAGCCCCCTGGGCACAGGGGGAGGTGACATTGGGTGTCCCCATTGTCCCCGTTGTCCCCCCAGGAGCCGTGTACCGTGGCCCCCTGGGCACCGGGAGGTGGCACTAGGTGACATTAGGTGCCATTAGGTGACATTGGTGTCCCCGTTGTCCCCATCGTCCCCACTGTCCCCGTTGTCCCCATTGTCCCCGCTGTCCCCATTGTCCCCCAGGAGCCTGTGTACTGCAGCCCCCCCGGGCACAGGGGGGAGGTGACACTAGGTGACACTAGGTGACACTGCTGTCCCCATTGTCCTGCAGGAGCCCGTGTACTGCAGCCCCCTGGGCACGGAGGGGAGGTGACACTAGGTGACATTGTCCCCATTGTCCCCCCTGTCCCCCAGGAGCCCGTGTACCGCAGCCCCTGGGCACGGGGGGAGGTGACATTAAGTGACACTGGTGACACTGGTGTGCCCGTTGTCCCCATTGTCCCCACTCCCCCCCCTCTAGGAGCCCGTGTACCGCAGCCCCCTGGGCACAGGGAGGTGACACTAGGTCCCATTAGGTGACATTAAGTGTCCCCATTGTCCCCAGGAGCCCGTGTACCGCAGCCCCCTGGCACAGGATGGTGACACTAGGTGACATTGGTGACATTGTCCCCCCCAGGAGCCCGTGTACCGCAGCCCCCTGGGCACGGGGGGGGGGGTGACACTAGGTGGCACTAGGTGACATTGCCCCCATTGTCCCCATTGTCCCCAGGAGCCCGTGTACCGCAGCCCCCTGGCACGGGGGGGGGGTGACACTAGGTGGCACTAGGTGACATTGGTGACATTGCCCCCATTGTCCCCATTGTCCCCATTGTCCCCCCCAGGAGCCCGTGTACCGCAGCCCGCTCGGCCCCCCCGCGCAGCTCGGTTGCGGTTACGCCTCGCTCCGTTACGAGCTCCCGGCACCGGGAGGTGGCACTAGGTGACACCAGGTGACACCAGGTGACATTGGTGACACTAGGTGACATTGGTGACATTGTCCCCAGGAGCCCGTGTACCGCAGCCCCCTCGGCCCCCCCGCGCAGCTCGGCTGCGGTTACGCCTCGCTCCGTTACGAGCTCCCGGCACCGGGAGGTGACACTAGGTGACATTGGTGACACTAGGTGACATTGCTGTCCCCATTGTCCCCATTGTCCCCATTGTCCCCCCCAGGAGCCTGTGTACCGCAGCCCGCTCGGCCCCCCGCCCAGCTCGGCTGCGGTTACGCCTCGCTCCGTTACGAGCTCCCGGCACCGGGAGGTGGCACTAGGTGACATTGAGGTGACACCAGGTGACATTAGGTGTCATTGTCCCCAGGAGCCCGTGTACCGCAGCCCCCTCGGCCCCCCCGCCCAGCTCGGCTGCGGTTACGCCTCGCTCCGTTACGAGCTCCTGGCACCGGGAGGTGGCACTAGGTGGCACTAGGTGACACTAGGTGGCACTAGGTGACATTGGTGACATTAGGTGACACCAGGTGACATTGCTGTCCCCAGGAGCCTGTGTACCGCAGCCCGCTCGGCCCCCCCGCCCAGCTCGGTTGCGGTTACGCCTCGCTCCGTTACGAGCTCCCGGCACCGGGAGGTGGCACTAGGTGACACTAGGTGACACTAGGTGACACCAGGTGGCACTAGGTGACATTGGTGTCATTGTCCCCAGGAGCCCGTGTACCGCAGCCCCCTCGGCCCCCCCGCGCAGCTCGGTTGCGGTTACGCCTCGCTCCGTTACGAGCTCCCGGCACCGGGAGGTGGCACTAGGTGACACTAGGTGACACCAGGTGACATTGTCCCCATTGTCCCCATTGTCCCCATTGTCCCCATTGTCCCCATTGTCCCCAGGAGCCCGTGTACCGCAGCCCCCTCGGCCCCCCCGCCCAGCTCGGCTGCGGTTACGCCTCGCTCCGTTACGAGCTCCCGGCACCGGGAGGTGACACCAGGTGGCACTAGGTGACATTGGTGACATTGTCCCCCCCAGGAGCCCGTGTACCGCAGCCCGCTCGGCCCCCCCGCGCAGCTCGGCTGCGGTTACGCCTCGCTCCGTTACGAGCTCCCGGCACCGGGAGGTGACACCAGGTGGCACTAGGTGACATTGGTGACATTGTCCCCCCCAGGAGCCCGTGTACCGCAGCCCGCTCGGCCCCCCCGCGCAGCTCGGCTGCGGTTACGCCTCGCTCCGTTACGAGCTCCCGGCACCGGGAGGTGACACCAGGTGGCACTAGGTGACATTGGTGACATTGTCCCCCCCAGGAGCCCGTGTACCGCAGCCCGCTCGGCCCCCCCGCGCAGCTCGGCTGCGGTTACGCCTCGCTCCGTTACGAGCTCCCGGCACCGGGAGGTGGCACCAGGTGACACCAGGTGACACCAGGTGGCACTAGGTGACATTGTCCCCATTGTCCCCATTGTCCCCCCCAGGAGCCCGTGTACCGCAGCCCGCTCGGCCCCCCCGCGCAGCTCGGTTGCGGTTACGCCTCGCTCCGTTACGAGCTCCTGGCACCGGGAGGTGGCACTAGGTGACACCAGGTGGCACTAGGTGACACTAGGTGACATTGGTGACATTGCTGTCCCCAGGAGCCCGTGTACCGCAGCCCGCTCGGCCCCCCCGCCCAGCTCGGCTGCGGTTACGCCTCGCTCCGTTACGAGCTCCTGGCCCTGCCCGGCTGCCCCCCCGGCGCTGACGCCGCCGTCGCCGTCGCCGTCGCCCTCGGCTGCCGCTGCCGCCGCTGCCCCCTGGCCACGAGCGACTGCCCCGTGCGCGGCCTCGGGCCCGGCTTCTGCGGGGCGGCCGGGGGCTTCGCGCCACGTTAACCCCGCCCACGGGGCGGGGACACGGCCCGGGCCCGCCCACGAGGGGAGACCCCGCCCACGGGGCGGGGACACGAGGGGAGACCCCGCCCCCAGCCCCGGCTTCTGCGGGGCGGCCGGGGGGTTCGCGCCACGTTAACCCCGCCCACGAGGGGAGACCCCGCCCACGAGGGGAGACCCCGCCCCCGGCTCGACCCGGGATCCGCCCCCAGCTCCGCCCCCCTGCGGCGCCGCGCGCGGCTCCGCCCCCCAATAAACCCCGCCCAGGCGGACAGACCCCGCCCCCCGGCTCCGCCTCCTGCCCCGTGCGCGGCCTCGCTTCTCCTGCCCCGGCTTCTGCGGGGCCCCGCGGGGATTCGCGCCACGTTAACCCCGCCCACGGGGCGGGGACACGAGGGGAGACCCCGCCCACAGCCCCGGCTTCTGCGGGGCCCCGCGGGGGTTCGCGCCACGATAGACCCCGCCCACGGGGCGGGGACACGGCCCGGGCCCCGCCCACGAGGGGAGACCCCGCCCCCGGCTCCGCCCCCTGCGGCGCCGCGCGCGGCTCCGCTCCGCAATAAACCCCGCCCAGGCGGACAGACCCCGCCCCCGACTCCGCCCCCTGGTGCCTTCGCTGCTGGCTTCGCGCCGCGTTAAGCCCCGCCCACGGGGCGGGGACACGGCCCGGGCCCCGCCCACAGCCCCGGTTTCTGCGGCGCCCCGCGGGTCTTCGCGCCACGTTAAACCCGCCCACGGGGCGGGGACTACGAGGAGAGGCCCCGCCCCCCAGCTCCGCCGCGCGGGGCTTCGCTCCCCAATAAACCCCGCCCAGGCGGAGAGACCCCGCCCAGACTCCGCCCCCTGGTGCCTTCGCACCGCGTTAAGCCCCGCCCACCCCGCCGCGGCCCCCGCCCCCGACCCTGCCGCCTCCCCGCCGCGACCCCCTCCTGCCCCGGCTCCGCCCACTCCTGCCGAGGCCCCGCCCCCTCGGCGAGACCCCGCCTCCTCCTGTCCCGGCCCCGCCCCCTCCCGCCGCTGCTGGCTTCGCGCCGCAATAAACCCCGCCCACCCGCCTCGGCCCGCCCCCTCCTGCCGCATCCGGGACAGCGGCCAACCAGGAAGCTCCTTTATTGAGGGGGAGGGGGCGGAGCCCGGAACAGAGGGCGGGGCCTGGAGCGGGGGGGGTAGAGCCTGGGAGGGGGCGGGGCCCGCGGAGGCCCCCGCCCCTTCCCTTGCGAGGGGGCGGGGCTGCCCCGGGGTTGGACCGGCCACCCAGGGGCCACCACGTCCCCTCCCCCCCCCCATGGGGACACGTGACATGGGGGGGGGTCACATGACAATGGGGACGGGGGGACATGGATGTGGGGTCACCCCCCCGCCCAACCCCCGCCTTGGGGACAGTGACAGTGGCACATGTGACACAAACGCGGGTGACAGTGACGCGGTGACGCGGGTGACGGGTGACACAGCAACGGGGGTGGGAGGAGGACACGGCTGTGGGGACACCCCCTGTCCCCCCCCGGCGCCTTGGGGACAGGGAGGGGTGACACGGCCATGGGGACAAGTGACATGGCCATGGGGTCCCGCAGGTGCCTTGGGGACAGGGGTGACACCTCCATGGGGACACGGGTGACATGGGAATGGGGACAGGAGTGACATGGGAATGGGGACAAGTGACATGGCCATGGGGTCCCGCAGGTGCCTTGGGGACAGGGGGTGACACCTCCGTGGTGACAGGAGTGACATGGGAATGGGGACAGGACGGTGACATGGCCATGGGGTCCCCAGGTGCCTTGGGGACAGGGGGTGACACCTCCATGGGGACAGGGGTGACATGGGAATGGGGACAGGAGGGTGACATGGCCATGGGGACAAGTGACATGGCCATGGGGTCCCCCAGGTGCCTTGGGGACAGGGGGTGACACCTCCGTGGGGACACGGGTGACATGGGAATGGGGACAGGGGTGACATGGGAATGGGGACAAGTGACATGGCCATGGGGTCCCCAGGTGCCTTGGGGACAGGGGGTGACACCTCCGTGGGGACACGGGTGACATGGGAATGGGGACAGGAGTGACATGGGAATGGGGACAGGACGGTGACATGGCCATGGGGTCAAGTGACATGGCCATGGGGTCCCGCAGGTGCCTTGGGGACAGGGGGTGACACCTCCATGGGGACAGGGGTGACATGGGAATGGGGACAGGAGGGTGACATGGCCATGGGGTCCCCAGGTGCCTTGGGGACATGGGGTGACACCTCCATGGGGACAGGGGTGACATGGCTGTGGTGACAAGGGTGACATGGGCCATGGGGACAAGTGACATGGCCATGGGGACAAGTGACACAGCCATGGGGTCCCGCAGGTGCCTTGGGGACAGGGGGTGACACCTCCGTGGTGACAGGGGTGACATGGGAATGGGGACAGGGGTGACATGGCCATGGGGTCCCCAGGTGCCTTGGGGACAGGGGGTGACACCTCCGTGGTGACAGGGGTGACATGGGAATGGGGACAGGAGGGTGACATGGCCATGGGGTCCCCAGGTGCCTTGGGGACATGGGGTGACACCTCCATGGGGACAGGGGTGACATGGGAATGGGGACAGGAGGGTGACATGGCCATGGGGTTGGGGGGTCCCCATCGTGGAGTGTCCCCAAGCCGTGTCCCCACGGGGGGGTTGTGCTTGTTGGAGTGTCCCCATGGGGGAGGGATGTCCCTATTGGGGCTGTCCCCAAGGGAGGGTGTCCCCATGGGGGGCTGTCCCCATAGGGGGTGGCCCTGGGTCACCCTATGGACAGTGTCCCCAAGGGGGTGTCCCCGTAGGGATGTCCCCAATGGGGTGTCCCCAATAAAATGTCCCCAGGGGTGTCCCCAGGGGCTATCAAGGGTGTCCCCAGGGGTGTCCCCAATGGGGTGTCCCCACAGGGTCCCTATCAGCGGTGTCCCCATAGGGGTGTCCCCAATAAAATGTCCCCACGGGGTGTCCCCAGGGGCTCCCTATCGGGGATGTCCCCAGGGGTGTCCCCAGGGGGCTATCAAGGGTGTCCCCAATGGGATGTCCCCATGGGCTTCCTACTGCAGATGTCCCCAATAGGATGTCCCCAGGGGCTCCCTATCAGGGATGTCCCCACAGGTGTCCCCAGGGGTGTCCCCAGGGGCTCCCTACCGCAGGTGTCCCCAATGGGGTGTCCCCACAGGGGTGTCCCCAAAGGGGTGTCCCCAGGGATGTCCCCAGGGGCTCCCTATCAGGGATGTCCCCACAGGTGTCCCCAGGGGTGTCCCCAGGGGTGTCCCTATGGGATGTCCCCACAGGGATGTCCCAACAGAGTGTCCCCATGGGCTCCCTATTGGGGGTGTCCCCATGGGATGTCCCCATAGGGGTGTCCCCAATGGGGTATCCCCATAGGGATGTCCCCAGGGGCGTCCCTATGGGGTGTCCCCATGGGGTGTCCCCACGGGTGTCCCCAGGGGTGTCCCCATGGGCTCCTTATTGGGGGTGTCCCCATGGGACGTCCCCATAGGGATGTCCCCAATGGGGTGTCCCCAGGGTGTCCCCAGGGTGTCCCCAGGGGTGTCCCCATGGGCTCCCTACTGCAGGTGTCCCCAATGGGGTGTCCCCACAGGGGTGTCCCCACAGGGGTGTCCCCAGGGTGTCCCCACAGGGATGTCCCCATGGGGTGTCCCCAGGGGGTGTCCCCATAGGGATGTCCCCAATGGGGTGTCCCCACAGGGGTGTCCCCAAGGATGTCCCCATAGGGGTGTCCCCAACGGGGTGTCCCCACAGGGATGTCCCCATAGGGATGTCCCCAGGGTGTCCCCATAGGGGTGTCCCCATAGGGGTGTCCCCAGGGTGTCCCCAGGGTGTCCCCAGGGGCTCCCTACCGCGGGTGGCCCCCGTCGGTGGCCGCCAGCCCCGGTGGCCGCCGGATGTTGAGGCGGTCGCGCGCGGCCTCGGCCTCCTCGTCGTAGCGCTCGTCGTCGTCCCCGTCGTTGTCCCCGTCGTTGTCCCCGTCCCCGTCCTCGGCCTCGCTCTGCCGCGGGCTCGAGTGACGCGACAGCGACGGCGACGGCGGCACCGACGCCGGGCGCGGGAACCGGAACCCGGGGGCCTGCGGGGACACGGGGACGTGGGGACGGTGCGGGGGGGACGGGGACATTGTGGGGACATGGGGGACATGGGGACATGGGGGGATGTGGGGACATGGGGGACATGGGGGGATATGGGGGGACATGGGGGACTGGGGACAGGGACATTGTGGGGACTGGGGGACATGGGGACATGGGGGGATGTGGGGACATGGAGGGGACATGGGGGACATGGGGATATGGGGATGGGACATGGGGGGACATGGGGGACATTGGGGGGACATGGGGGACTATGGGGGGATGATGGGGGATGGGGGGACATGGGGGACGTGGGACGGAGGGACATGGGGACATTGTGGGGACATGGGGGATATGGGGACATGGGGGGATGTGGGGACATTGTGGGGACATGGGGGATATGGGGGATATGGGGGACATTGGGGACATGGGGACATGGGGACATGTGGGGGACACGGGGACATTGGGGGGACATGGGGGATATGGGGACATGGGGGGATGTGGGGACATGGAGGGACATGGGGGATATGGGGACATGGGGGACATGGGGGATATGGGGACACGGGGACATTGGGGGGACATGGGGGATATGGGGGACATGGGGATATGGGGGACGTGGGGACGGTGCGGGGGGACGGGGACATTGTGGGACATGGGGGATATGGGGGAAGACAGGGGACACGGGGACATTGGGGGGATATGGGGACATGGGGACATTGGGGGGATATGGGGACATGGGGACATTGCAGGGGACATGGGGACATTGGGGGGGATATGGGGACATGGGGACATGGGGCAGGACAGGGGACACGGGGACATTGGGGGGAGATGGGGGAGATGGGGATACAGGGGGGGACGGGGACATGGGGACATTGCAGGGGATATGGGGACATGGGGATATGGGGACATTGGGGGGATATGAGGACATGGGGGTATGGGGGGGACGGGGGACATGGGGACATTGGGGGGGACATTGGGGACATGGGGACCCCAGGTGTCCAAGGGCAGGGGCAGGTGGGGGGAAGGGTCGAGTGTCCCTGATGGGCCCTGGTTTCCGGGGGGCGGGGGGGGCAGGTGTCCCCAAGGGATTCCCAGTGTCCCCAGGTGTCTGGGTGTCCCCAGCAGATTCCTGGTGTCCCCAGTGTCCCCAAGGGGGATGTCCCCGGGTGTCCCCAATGGGGGTGTCCCCGCTGTCCCCAGGGGATTCCCGGTGTCCCTGGGTGTTCCCAAGGGGGGTGTCCCCAGGTGTCTGGGTGTCCCCAAGGGGGGGGGGGGGGTGCCCCCTCCGTCCCTGGCTGTCCCCAAGGGCAGTGTCCCCAAGGGGCTGTCCCCAAGGGGGTGTCCCTGGGTGTCCCCAAGGGGCTGTCCCCCCTGTCCCCGCTGTCCCCAATGGGGCTGTCCCCACGGGGGTGTCCCCACTGTCCCCAAAGGGGGTGTTCCCAGGTGTCCCCAGTGTCCCCCCTGTCCCTGGGTGTCCCCAATGGGGCTGTCCCCATGGGGGTGTCCCTGCTGCCCCGCTGTCCCCAAAGGGGATGTTCCCAGGTGTCCCCAGGTGTCTGGGTGTCCCCAGGGGGGGTGCCCCTGGATGTCCCCAATGGGGCTGTCCCCGCTGTCCCCAGGGGATTCCCCCTGTCCCCGCTGTCCCCAATGGGGCTGTCCCCAAGGGGGTGTCCCCCCCCGTCCCCCCCCCCGTCCCCGCTGTCCCCGTCACTCACGCCGCTCTCCCCGGGGGGGTCGTAGCTGAAGCTCTCGGGAAAGGCCCTGGCCAGGGCCATGCGGCGAGCCTGCCGGTAGTACTGGGGGGGGGTCAGGGGGACAGGGACCCCCAAAACCACCGGGACCCCCCCGGGACCCCCCCAAAACCACCGGGACCCCCAAAACCACCGGGACCCCCCCCCAAAACCCACCGGGACACCCCTGGGACCCCCCCAAAACCACCGGGACCCCCAAAACCACCGGGACCCCCAAATCCACCGGGACCCCCAAACCCCCCCTGCCGGTAGTACTGGGGGGGGGTCAGGGGACCGGGACCCCCCCGGGACCCCCAAAACCACCAGGACCCCCCAAACCACCAGGACACCCCCAGGACCCCCCAGGACCCACCAGGACCCCCAAACCCCCCCTGCCGGTAGTACTGGGGGGGGGGTCAGGGGGACCCCCCCGGGACCCCCAAAACCACCGGGACCCCAGAACCCCCCCTGCCGGTAGTACTGGGGGGGGGTCAGGGACCCCAAAACCACCGGGACCCCCCCGGGACCCCCCCAAAACCACCGGGAACCCCAAAACCACCGGGACACCCCTGGGACCCCCCCAAAACCACCGGGACACCCCAAAACCACCGGGACCCCCCCGGGACCCCCCCAAAACCACCGGGAACCCCAAAACCACCGGGACCCCCCAAAACCACCGGAACCCCCCCGGGACCCCCCCCTGCCGGTAGTACTGGGGGGGGGTCAGGGGACCGGGACCCCCAAAACCACCGGGACCCCCCCCAAAACCCACCGGGACCCCCAAAACCACCAGGACCCCCCAAAACCACCGGGACCCCCAAACCCCCCCTGCCGGTAGTACTGGGGGGGGTGTCAGGGGACCGGGACCCCCCCGGGACCCCCCAAAACCACCGGGACACCCCAAAACCACCGGAACCCCCCCGGGACCCCCCAAAACCACCGGGAACCCCAAAACCACTGGGGCCCCCCCAAACCCCCCCTGCCGGGGGGGTTACTAACTGGGTACTAACTGGGGGGGGGGGCAGGGACCCCAAAACCACCGGGACCCCCCAAAACCACTGGGACCCCAAAACCGCCCCTGCCGGTAGTACTGGGGGGGGGCAGGGGGACCGGGACCCCCCCCGGACCCCAAATTCCCCCAGGATCGCCCAGGATCCCCCAAGACCCCTCTAGGGAACCCCAAATTCCCCCAGGATCCCCCAGAATCCCCAGGACCCCTCCAGGAGCCCCCAAATTCCCCCAGGATCCCCCAGAATCCCCACGACCCCTCTAGGGAAGCCCAAATACACCCAGAAGCCCCCAGGACCCCTCTAGGAGCCCCCAAATTCCCCCAGGATCCCCAAGACCCCCCAAGACCCCTCCAGAAGCCCCCAAATTTCCTCATGATCCCTGAGGATCCCCAAGACCCCTCTAGGGACCCCCAAATTTCCCCAGGATCCCCCAGGACCCCCAAGACCCCTCTAGAATCCCCCAAATTCCCCCAGGATCCCCCAAATTCCCCCAGGATCCCCCAAGACCCCTCCAGGAGCCCCCAAATTCCCCCAGGACCCCCCAGGACCCCTCTAGGGCCCCCCAAATCCCCCCAGAACCCCCCATTTCCCCTCATTCCCGCTCACCCGGGCCAGGTACTTCCAGTCCAGCAGATCGGCCAGGCGCTCCGTGCGGTTCCGCTGCACGATCCGCTGGCGCCGGCTCAGCTGGCAGAATCCGTACAGGAACGCCGTGAGCTGGGCACAGGATTCATCGGGACCGCGGAACCGCCGGTCCACGATGTAGATCCCTATGGAATGGGAATGGGAATGGGAATGAGGGTGAGCTGGGCGCAGGATTCATCGGGACCGCGGAACCGCCGGTCCACGATGTAGATCCCTATGGAATGGGAATGGGAATGAGGGTGAGCTGGGCGCAGGATTCATCGGGACCGCGGAACCGCCGGTCCACGATGTAGATCCCTATGGAATGGGAATGGGAATGAGGGTGAGCTGGGCACAGGATTCATCCGGACCGCGGAACCGCCGGTCCACGATGTAGATCCCTATGGAATGGGAATGGGAATGGGAATGAGGGTGAGCTGGGCGCAGGATTCATCGGGACCGCGGAACCGCCGGTCCACGATGTAGATCCCTATGGAATGGGAATGGGAATGAGGGTGAGCTGGGCACAGGATTCATCCGGACCGCGGAACCGCCGGTCCACGATGTAGATCCCTATGGAATGGGAATGGGAATGAGGGTGAGCTGGGCGCAGGATTCATCGGGACCGCGGAACCGCCGGTCCACGATGTAGATCCCTATGGAATGGGAATGGGAATGGGAATGGGGGTGAGCTGGGCGCAGGATTCATCCGGACCGCGGAACCGCCGGTCCACGATGTAGATCCCTATGGAATGGGAATGGGAATGGGAATGGGGGTGAGCTGGGCACAGGATTCATCGGGACCGCGGAACCGCCGGTCCACGATGTAGATCCCTATGGAATGGGAATGGGAATGGGAATGGGGGTGAGCTGGGCACAGGATTCATCCGGACCGCGGAACCGCCGGTCCACGATGTAGATCCCTATGGAATGGGAATGGGAATGAGGGTGAGCTGGGCGCAGGATTCATCCGGACCGCGGAACCGCCGGTCCACGATGTAGATCCCTATGGAACGGGAATGGGAATGGGAATGAGGGTGAGCTGGGCGCAGGATTCATCGGGACCGCGGAACCGCCGGTCCACGATGTAGATCCCTATGGAATGGGAATGGGAATGGGAATGAGGGTGAGCTGGGCGCAGGATTCATCGGGACCGCGGAACCGCCGGTCCACGATGTAGATCCCTATGGAATGGGAATGGGAATGGGAATGAGGGTGAGCTGGGCGCAGGATTCATCGGGACCGCGGAACCGCCGGTCCACGATGTAGATCCCTATGGAATGGGAATGGGAATGGGAATGAGGGTGAGCTGGGCGCAGGATTCATCGGGACCGCGGAACCGCCGGTCCACGATGTAGATCCCTATGGAATGGGAATGGGAATGAGGGTGAGCTGGGCACAGGATTCATCCGGACCGCGGAACCGCCGGTCCACGATGTAGATCCCTATGGAATGGGAATGGGAATGGGAATGAGGGTGAGCTGGGCACAGGATTCATCCGGACCGCGGAACCGCCGGTCCACGATGTAGATCCCTATGGAATGGGAATGGGAATGGGAATGAGGGTGAGCTGGGCGCAGGATTCATCGGGACCGCGGAACCGCCGGTCCACGATGTAGATCCCTATGGAATGGGAATGGGAATGAGGGTGAGCTGGGCGCAGGATTCATCCGGACCGCGGAACCGCCGGTCCACGATGTAGATCCCTATGGAATGGGAATGGGAATGAGGGTGAGCTGGGCACAGGATTCATCGGGACCGCGGAACCGCCGGTCCACGATGTAGATCCCTATGGAATGGGAATGGGAATGAGGGTGAGCTGGGCGCAGGATTCATCCGGACCGCGGAACCGCCGGTCCACGATGTAGATCCCTATGGAATGGGAATGGGAATGAGGGTGAGCTGGGCACAGGATTCATCCGGACCGCGGAACCGCCGGTCCACGATGTAGATCCCTATGGAATGGGAATGGGAATGGGAATGAGGGTGAGCTGGGCGCAGGATTCATCGGGACCGCGGAACCGCCGGTCCACGATGTAGATCCCTATGGAATGGGAATGGGAACGGGAATGGGAACGGGAACGGGATTGGGAATGGGATTGGGAACGGGGGCTCACCGTAGGCCGAGGGGTCGGCGATGTGCTCCTCCATGAAGCAGCCGAAGCCGGACAGGTTGGTGGAGACGCTCGGGATTCCCATGACGGTGCATTCGGCTGCGGGAAACGGGGGGTCAGGGGGGCCCCGGCGTCCGGGAGGCGCCGGGAATCCCGGGGGGACCCCGAGGATCCGAGAGGGACCCAAGGATCCAAGAGGGACCCAGGAATCAGGGTGGGAAAGGGGCCCAGTGTCCGTGTTGGGAAGGGGCCCCTGTGTCCGGGTGGGAATGTCCCGGTATTCCCGTTGGGAACGTCCCGGTATTCCGGGTGGGAATGCCGTTCCCGTACCTGGTGTGTATCCCCAGGGCTCGTAGTAGGACGGGAACACCCCCAGGTGACACCCCGCACGGGCGGGAACGTCCCGGTGTTCCCGTTGGGAACGTCCCGGTATTCCCATTGGGAATGTCCCGGTATTCCCGGCTCACCCGGTGTGTATCCCCAGGGCTCGTAGTAGGACGGGAACACCCCCAGGTGACACCCCGCACGTCGGGAACGTCCCGGTATTCCCGTTGGGAATGTCCCGGTATTCCCATCGGGAACGTCCCGGTATTCCCATCGGGAATGCCGTTCCCGTACCTGGTGTGTATCCCCAGGGCTCGTAGTAGGACGGGAACACCCCCAGGTGACACCCCCGCACGGGCGGGAACGTCCCGGTATTCCCGTTGGGAATGTCCCGGTATTCTGGGTGGGAATGTCCCGGTATTCCCGGCTCACCCGGTGTGTATCCCCAGGGCTCGTAGTAGGACGGGAACACCCCCAGGTGACACCCCGCACGGGCGGGAACGTCCCGGTATTCCCGTCGGGAACATCCCGGTATTCCCATCGGGAATGTCCCGGTATTCCGGGTGGGAATGCCGTTCCCGTACCTGGTGTGTATCCCCAGGGCTCGTAGTAGGACGGGAACACCCCCAGGTGACACCCCCGCACGGGCGGGAACGTCCCGGTATTCCCGTTGGGAACGTCCCGGTATTCCCGTCGGGAACGTCCCGGTATTCCCGGCTCACCCGGTGTGTATCCCCAGGGCTCGTAGTAGGACGGGAACACCCCCAGGTGACACCCCCGCACGTTGGGAACGTCCCGGTATTCCCGTTGGGAATGTCCCGGTATTCCGGGTGGGAATGCCGTTCCCGTACCTGGTGTGTATCCCCAGGGCTCGTAGTAGGACGGGAACACCCCCAGGTGACACCCCCGCACAAACTCCTCGTAATCCACGGGCAGGAGGGGGCTGGTCGAGGACAGGAACTCGGGGTGGAAGATGATCTGGGGGGACAACGATGTCCCCATTGTCCCCAATGTCCCCATGTCCCATGTCCCCAATGTCCCCATTGTCCCCAGTGTCCCCAACGGCCCCATGTCCCCAATATCCCAATGTCCCCATGGCCCCATGACCCCATGTCCCCATGGCCCCAATGTCCCCAATGTCCCCATGGCCCCACAGCCCCATGGAAGATGATCTGTGGGGACAACCATGTCCCCTATGTCCCCAACGTCCCCATGGCACCGATGTCCCCAATGTCCCCACAGCACCGTGTCCCCACGTCCCCATGTCCCCATATCCCCATGTCCCAATGTCCCCATGGCCCCATGTCCCAATATCTCCAATGTCCCCATATCCCCATGTTCCCAATGTCCCCAATGTCCCCATGTCCCCATGGCCCCATGGAAGATGATCTGCGGGAACAACCATGTCCCCAATGTCCCCAACGTCCCCATGGCACCGTGTCCCCAGTGTCCCCATGGAAAATGATCTGCGGGGACAACGATGGCACCAATGTCCCCAATGTCCCCACAGCACCGTGTTCCCACGTCCCCATGTCCCCATATCCCCATGTCCCAACGTCCCCATGGCCCCATGTCCCAATATCTCCAATGTCCCCATATCCCCATGTCCCCAATGTCCCCAACGTCCCCATGGCACCGTGTCCCTAGTGTCCCCAATGTCCCCATGCCCCCATGGCCCCATGGCCCCATGTGCCCAATGTCCCCAGTGTCCCCATGGCCCCATGGCCCCAGTGTCCCCAATGTCCCCATGGAAAATGATCCGCGGGTGGCAACGATGGCACCGTGTCCCCGATGGCACCCATGGCACTGATGGCCCCAATGGCACCGACAGCCCTGTGTCCCAATGCCCCCAATGTCCCCATGGCCCCAGTGTCCCCAACATCCCCAATGGCACCAATGGCCCCAATGGCACCAACGGCCCCTCATGTCCCTGCATGTCCCATGTCCCCATGCCCCCAATGTTCCCCGTCCCCACGTCCCCTCATGTCCCTCCATGTCCCCAATGTCCCTCCATGTCCCCAATGTCCCCGCATCCCCACATCCCTTCGTGCCCCTCCATGTCCTTCCATGTCCCCAAGTCCCTCCATGTCCCTCCACTTCCCCCCATGTCCCCATGTCCCCCCACATTCCCCATGTCCCTCCACATCCCCATGTCCCCCCATGTCCCCCGTGTCCCCCATGTCCCCCGTGTCCCCCATGTCCCCCCGTGTCCCCGATGTCCCCCCGTGTCCCCACATCCCCATGTCCCCGTGTCCCCATGTCCCCATGTCCGTGTCCCCACGTCCCCCACGTCCCCCACGTCCCCCGTGTCCCATGTCCCCACGTCCCCCGTGTCCCCACATCCCCACGTCCCCATGTCCCCAATGTCCCCCCATGTCCCCCCGTGTCCCCACGTCCCCCCGTGTCCCCGATGTCCCCCCGTGTCCCCACATCCCCATGTCCCCACATCCCCCGTGTCCCCATGTCCCCGTGTCCCCCATGTCCCCCCTTGTCCCCCGTCCCCCCATGTCCCCCCGTGTCCCCCGTTGTCACCTTGACGCGGTCGGAGCTGCTGTTGAACAGCCCCACGCGCCGGATCGTGGTCAGGATGGGGTCGGTGGCGTCGTCCAACATGTTGTGGGTGCAGACGGGGGGCAGCGACTGCCGCTGCGGGGCCACCGCAGTGTCCCCAAGTGTCCCCAAGGGTCCCCAAGGGTCCCCAAGGGCCCCCAAGTGTCCCCAAGGGCCCCAGTGTCCCCAAGGGTCCCCAAGGGTCCCCAAGGGCCCCCAAGGGTCTCCAGGGTCCCCAAGGGCCCCCAAGGGGCCTCAAGGGCCCCCAGGTGTCCCAAGTGTCCCCAGTGTCCCCAAGTGTCCCCAAGGGGCCCCAAGGGGCCCAGTGTCCCCAAGGGTCCCCAAGGGTCCCCAAGTGTCCCCAAGGGGCCCCAAGGGCCCCCAAGGGTCTCCAGGTGTCCCCAAGGGGCCCCAAGGGCCCCAGTGTCCCCAAGGATCCCGGTGTCCCCAAGGACCCCAGTGTCCCCAAGGGGCCCCGGTGTCCCCAAGGGGTCCCAGTGTCCCCTAAGGGGCCCCGGTGTCCCCAAGGGTCCAAGTGTCCCCAAGGGCCCAGGTGTCCCCAGGGGTCCCCAAGTGTCCCCAAGGGTCCCCAAGGGTCCCCAAGGGCCCCCAAGTGTCCCCAGGGGCCCCAGTGTCCCCAAGGGGCCTCAAGGGCCCCCAGGTGTCCCAAGTGTCCCCAGTGTCCCCAAGTGTCCCCAAGGGGCCCCAAGGGCCCCAGTGTCCCCAAGGATCCCGGTGTCCCCAAGGGCCCCAGTGTCCCCAAGGGGTCCCAGTGTCCCCAGTGTCCCCAAGGGCTCCAGCGTCCAGAAGGGCCCCAGTGTCCAGGTGTCCCCAGGGACCCAGGTGTCCCCAAAGGGCCCCAAGTGTCCCCAAAGGGCCCCGGTGTCCCCAAGGGGCCCCAAGTGTCCCCAAGGGGCTCCAGTGTCTGGGTGTCCCCAAGAGCCCCGGTGTCCCCAAGGGCCCTGGTGTCCCCAAGGGGCCCCAAGTGTCCCCAAGGGGCTCCAGTGTCTGGGTGTCCCCAAGGGCGCTGGTGTCCCCAGGGACCCAGGTGTCCCCAAGGCCCCCAAGTGTCCCTAAGGGGCCCCGGTGTCCCCAAGGGCCCCAGTGTCCCCTAAGGGGCCCCGGTGTCCCCAAGGGTCCAAGTGTCCCCAAGGGCCCAGGTGTCCCCAGGGGTCCCCAAGTGTCCCCAAGGGTCCCCAAGGGCCCCCAAGTGTCCCCAGGGGCCCCAGTGTCCCCAAGGGGCCTCAAGGGCCCCCAGGTGTCCCAAGTGTCCCCAGTGTCCCCAAGTGTCCCCAAGGGGCCCCAAGGGCCCCAGTGTCCCCAAGGATCCCGGTGTCCCCAAGGACCCCAGTGTCCCCAAGGGGGCCAGGTGTCCCCAAGGGGTCCCAGTGTCCCCAAGGGCCCCAGTGTCCCCAAGTGTCCCCAAGTGTCCCCAAGGACCCCAGTGTCCCCAAGGGTCCAAGTGTCCCCAAGGGGTCCCAGTGTCCCCAGTGTCCCCAAGGGCTCCAGCGTCCAGAAGGGCCCCAGTGTCCAGGTGTCCCCAGGGACCCAGGTGTCCCCAAAGGGCCCCAAGTGTCCCCAAAGGGCCCCGGTGTCCCCAAGGGGCCCCAAGTGTCCCCAAGGGGCTCCAGTGTCTGGGTGTCCCCAAGAGCCCCGGTGTCCCCAAGAGCCCCGGTGTCCCCAAGGGGCCCCAGTGTCCCCAGGGGCCCCAAGTGTCCCCAAAGGGTCCAAGTGTCCCCAAGGACCCGGTGTCCCCAAGGGCCCCGGTGTCCCCAAGGGGCTCAGCATCCGGGTGTCCCCAAGGAGCCCCAGTGTCCAGGTGTCCCCAGTGTCCCCAAGGGTCCAAGTGTCCCCAAGGGTCCCCAAGGGACCCCAGTGTCCCCAGGTGCCCCCAAAGGGTCCCAAATGTCCCCAAGGGCCCTGGTGTCCTGAGGGGCCCTGACATCTGGGTGTCCCCAAGGGCCCCAGTGTCCCCAAGGGTCCAAGTGTCCCCAAGGGGCCCCAAGGGGCCCCAAGGGCCCCCAAGTGTCCCCAGTGTCCCCAAGGGGCCCAGGTGTCCCCAAGGATCCAAGTGTCCCCAGTGTCCCCAAGTGTCCCCAAGGGCCCTGGTGTCCCCAAGGGCCCCAGTGTCCCCAAGGGCCCCGGTGTCCCCAAGGGTCCAAGCGTCCCCAAGGGGCTCCAGTGTCTGGGTGTCCCCAAGGGCGCTGGTGTCCCCAGGGACCCAGGTGTCCCCAAGGGGCCCCAAGTGTCCCCAAGGGGCTCCAGTGTCTGGGTGTCCCCAAGAGCCCCGGTGTCCCCAAGGGCCCTGGTGTCCCCAAGGGGCCCCAAGTGTCCCCAAGGGGCTCCAGTGTCTGGGTGTCCCCAAGGGCGCTGGTGTCCCCAGGGACCCAGGTGTCCCCAAGGGGCCCAAGTGTCCCCAAGGGGCCCCAGTGTCCCCAAGGGCCCCGGTGTCCCCAAGGGTCCAAGTGTCCCCCAAGGGCCCCAGTGTCCCCAAGGGCCCCGGTGTCCCCAAGGGGCCCCAAGTGTCCCCAAGGGTCCAAGTGTCCCCAAGGGGTTCCAGTGTCTGGGTGTCCCCAAGGGCCCTGGTGTCCCCAGGGACCCAGGTGTCCCCAAGGCCCCCAAGTGTCCCCTAAGGGGCCCCGGTGTCCCCAAGGGTGCAAGTGTCCCCAAGGGCCCAGGTGTCCCCAGGGGTCCCCAAGTGTCCCCAAGGGTCCAAGTGCCCCCAAGGGGCCCCAGTGTCCAGGTGTCCCCAAGGGCCCCGTGTCCCCAAGGGCCCCAGTGTCCCCAGTGTCCCCAAGGGGCCCAGGTGTCCCCAGGGACCCAGGTGTCCCCAAAGCCCCCAAGTGTCCCCAAGGGTCTAAATGTCCCCAAGGGCCCCAGTGTCCCCAAGGCGTCCAGGCGGCACCTGGGTGGCGAAGATGGCCCGTTTCATCATGGTGAAGTCCTCCCGGTCCAACATCTTGTTCATGTCGGGCAGGTTCCCCCTGCGGAGGCGGCGCCGGCACCTGGTCCCCGTGTCCCCGCCGGGGGCCCAGGCGTCCGGGGGGGCCCAGGCGTCCGGGAAGGGGCCCAGGCGTCCGGGGCCGCGGGGCGGGAGGGAGGGGGCCCAGGCGTCCGGGCACTTACACCAGCAGCGACTCGTAGAGCTTCTTGCCGAACTTCTCCTTGACCGTGTTGGCCGTGTCCCTGCGGGGACAGCGTCAGCCGGACGCCGGGGCCCTTCCCGGGCACCGGGGCCCTTCCTGGATTCCTGGGACCCTTCCCGGACTCCTGGGCCCTTTCCCGGATTCCTGGGACCCTTCCCGGATTCCTGGGCCCTTCCCGGACTCCTGAGCCCTTCCCGGACTCCTGGGCCCTTTCCTGGATTCCTGGGACCCTTCCCAGACACTGGGACCCTTCCCGGACACCGGGGCCCCTTCCTCGACACCTGGGCCCTTCTCGGACGCCTGGGCCCTTTCCCAAACTCCTGGGACCCTTCCCAGACACTGGGACCCTTCCCGGATTCCTGGGCCCTTCCCGGACTTCTGGGCCCCTTCCTGGACTCTTGGGTCCTTCCCAGACCCCCGGGCCCCTTCCCAGATTCCTGGGACTCTTCCCGGATTCCTGGAACCCTTCCCGGACTCCTGGGCCCTTCCCGGACGCCTGGGCCCCTTCCGAGACTCCTGGGCCCTTTCCCGGACTCCTGGGCCCTTCCCAGACTCCCGGGCCCTTCCCGGGCCCTTCCCGGACTCCTGGGCCCTTCCCGGACGCCGGGGCCCCTCTCACCAGAGCTGCTTCCGCACGGCCTGGCCCTTGAGCGTCTCCACGTTGAAGTTGTTGGTCCGGGCCGGCATGATGAAGAAGGCGACGACGGTCGTGTCGCTGCCGTTGACCTGGGGACAGGGGTGTCACCGCGCGGTCCCCGTGTCCCCCGTGTCCCCCCGCGTCCCCTGTCCCTGTCACCCGCAGCAGGTAGTTGAGCCGGGCCAGGGCCTCAAGGAAGACGTCGGCCCCCTTGTTGGAGAACTCGTAGCGGCCGGCGATGAAGAAGAAGAGGGTCCGGTCCAGGTCGAAGTCCAGGTGCCTGCGGGGACGGCGGCCTCAGCGCCCAAAACGCCCCGAAATGCCCCAAAATCTGCACCCTGCCCGGACGCCTGGGCCCTCCCGGACGCCTGGGCCCCTTCCCGGACACCTGGACCCTCCCGGACACCTGGACCCCTTCCCGGACACCTGGACCCTCCCGGACGCCTGGGCCCTTCCCAGATCCCTGGGCCCCTTCCCGGATCCCTGGGTCCCTTCCCGGACGCCTGGGTCCCTTCCTGGATCCCTGGGTCCCTTCCCGGACGCCTGGGCCCTTCCCGGACGCCGGGGCCCTACCCGTAGAAGTGGCCGCGCACGAACTCCTGCACTCGGGCCTTGTTCTGCGCGTGCAGGTTCTGGAACTCGTGCATGGCCGAGAACTTGCGCACGTTGAGGCCGTTGGGCGTCACCAGGTCTGGGGACGGGGACGGGGACGTGAGCGGCGCCGCCCGGACGCCGGGGCCCCTCGTGTCCCCACCCGGACGCCTCGTGTCCCCACCCGGACGCCTGGGCCCCTCTCCCCACCCGAGACCTCTTGTGTCCCCACCCGGACACCTGGGCCCCTCGTGTCACCACATGGAGCCCATGTGTCCCCACCCGGACGCCAGGGCCCCTCTGCCCACCCAGGACCTCTTGTGTCCCCACCTGGACACCTGGGCCCCTTGTGCCACCCGGGGTCCCTCGTGTCCCCACCCAGGACCCCTCATGTCCCCACCCGGACGCCTGGGCCCCTCATGTCCCCACCTGGATGCCTGGGCCCCTCTCCCCCCCGGACACCTGGGCCCCCCATGTCCCACCCGGACGCCAGGGCCCTTTGTGTCCCCACCTGGGCCCCTCGTGTCCCCCCCCGGACGCCGGGGCCCTTTGTGTCCCCACTCGGACCCCTCGTGTCACCCGGACGCCTGGGCCCCTCGTCCCCCCCCGGACGCCGGGGCCCCTCGTCCCCCCCCCGGACGCCGGGGCCCCCCTCGTCCCCACCCGGGCGCCGCTTGAGCAGGTGCTCGGCCTCGGTGGCGGTGACGTGGGACACGGTGGTCAGGACGTGGGCGCAGTGCGCGGCCGCCCGCTCCAGGCAGTAGCGGTGGTAGATCTGCCGCTCGCCGGCCTCCTTGTCCACGTCGAACTGGGGACGGCCCGGTGTCACCTCCCCGATGTCACCTCCCCAGTGTCACCTCGGTGTCACCTCCCTGGTGTCACCTCCCTGGTGTCACCTCCCCGATGTCACCTCGGTGTCACCTCCCCGGTGTCACCTCCCCAGTGTCACCTCCCCAATGTCACCTCCCCGGTGGCACCTCGGTGTCACCTCCCCGATGTCACCTCGGTGTCACCCCCCCGGTGTCACCTCCCCAGTGTCACCTCCCCGGTGTCACCTCAGTGTCACCTCCCCAATGTCACCTGTGTCACCCCCCCGATGTCACCTCCCCAGTGTCACCTCGGTATCACCTCCCCAATGTCACCTCCGTCACCTCCCCGGTGTCACCTCCCCGGTGTCACGTCCCCAGTGTCACCTCGGTGTCACCTCCCTGCTGGCACCTCCCCGGTGTCACCTCCCCCGTGTCACCCCCATGTCACCTCCCCAATGTCACCTCCGTGTCACCTCCCCGGGGTCACCTGTGTCACCTCCCTGGTGTCACCTCCCCGGTGGCACCCCCGCATCACCCCCCCGATGGCACTTCCCCAATGTCACCCCCATGTCACCTCCCCAATGTCACCCCCATGTCACCTCCCCAATGTCACCTGTGTCACCTCCCCAGTGTCACCTCCCCGGTGTCACCTCCCCAACGTCACTTGTGTCACCTCCCTGCTGGCACCTCCCCGGTGTCACCTCCCCAGTGTCACCCCTGCGTCACCTCCCCAATGTCACCTCTGTGTCACCCCACCAGTGTCACCTCCACGTCACCCCCCTGTGTCACCACCCTGATGTCACCCCCGCATCACCTCCCCAATGTCACCTCCGCGTCACCCCCCTCTGATGGCACCTCCCCAATGTCACCTCCCCAGTGTCACCTGTGTCACCTCCCCGGTGTCACCTCCCATTGTCCCCAATGTCCCCATGTCCCCAATGTCCCCAATGTCCCCATTGTCCCCAATGTCCCCATGTCCCCTCATTGTCCCCATTGTCCCTACGTGCTGCAGGTTGTTGTAGAAGTCCACGCTGGCCGCGCACAGGTACCGCCCCAGCAGCGTCGCCATCGTCCCCGTGTCCCCAATGTCCCCAATGTCCCCAATGTCCCCAATGTCCCCATGTCCCCTCATTGTCCCCATGTCCCCCCATTGTCCCCATGTCCCTACGTGCTGCAGGTTGTTGTAGAAGTCCACGCTGGCCGCGCACAGGTACCGCCCCAGCAGCGTCGCCATCGTCCCCAATGTCCCCAATGTCCCCAATGTCCCCAATGTCCCCATGTCCCCAATGTCCCCAATGTCCCCCATGTCCCCAATGTCCCCAATGTCCCCAATGTCCCCCCATTGTCCCCATTGTCCCTACGTGCTGCAGGTTGTTGTAGAAGTCCACGCTGGCCGCGCACAGGTACCGCCCCAGCAGCGTCGCCATCGTCCCCGTGTCCCCAATGTCCCCATTGTCCCCAATGTCCCCATTGTCCCCCATGTCCCCAATGTCCCCATTGTCCCCAATGTCCCCAATGTCCCCATGTCCCCATTGTCCCCAATGTCCCCAATGTCCCCAATGTCCCCAATGTCCCCAATGTCCCCAACGTCCCCATGTCCCCTCATTGTCCCCAATGTCCCCATGTCCCCTCATTGTCCCCATGTCCCCTCATTGTCCCTACGTGCTGCAGGTTGTTGTAGAAGTCCACGCTGGCCGCGCACAGGTACCGCCCCAGCAGCGTCGCCATCGTCCCCGTGTCCCCAACGTCCCCAATGTCCCCAATGTCCCCATTGTCCCCAATGTCCCCAATGTCCCCAATGTCCCCATTGTCCCCAACGTCCCCAATGTCCCCAATGTCCCCATCGTCCCCGTGTCCCCAACGTCCCCAATGTCCCCAATGTCCCCATTGTCCCCAATGTCCCCAACGTCCCCAATGTCCCCAACGTCCCCAATGTCCCCAATGTCCCCAATGTCCCCATTGTCCCCAATGTCCTCATTGTCCCCATGTCCCCTCATTGTCCTCATTGTCCCTACATGCTGCAGGTTGTTGTAGAAGTCCACGCTGGCCGCGCACAGGTACCGCCCCAGCAGCGTCGCCATCGTCCCCGTGTCCCCAATGTCCCCAATGTCCCCAATGTCCCCATTGTCCCCAATGTCCCCAATGTCCCCAATGTCCCCATTGTCCCCATGTCCCCTCATTGTCCCCAATGTCCCTACATGTTGCAGGTTGTTGTAGAAGTCCACGCTGGCCGCGCACAGGTACCGCCCCAGCAGCGTCGCCATCGTCCCCGTGTCCCCAATGTCCCCATGTCCCCAATGTCCCCAATGTCCCCATGTCCCCTCATTGTCCCCATGTCCCTACGTGCTGCAGGTTGTTGTAGAAGTCCACGCTGGCCGCGCACAGGTACCGCCCCAGCAGCGTCGCCATCGTCCCCGTGTCCCCAATGTCCCCAATGTCCCCATCATCCCCAATGTCCCCATTGTCCCTACGTGCTGCAGGTTGTTGTAGAAGTCCACGCTGGCCGCGCACAGGTACCGCCCCAGCAGCGTCGCGTGCGTCGTGAACACCGTGGCCACCGGGAGGCGGCGGCTCCGGCTCAGGACCAGCCCCAGCCCCGACAGCCACTCGTGGAAGTGGCCGACGATGAAGGGGCGCTCGGGCTCGCTCTGCGCCGCGAACTGGGGACATGGGGACACAGGGACATGGGGATGGGGACGGGAATGGGAATGGGAACGGGAACGGGGATGGGAATGGGAATGGGGACATGGGGACGGGGATGGGGATGGGGACATGGGGATGGGGACGGGAACGGGGACATGGGGACATGGGGACATGGGGACATGGGGACATGGGGATGGGGACATGGGGATGGGGACATGGGGATGGGGACAGGGATGGGGACAGGGATGGGGATGGGGACATGGGGATGGGAATGGGGACGGGAATGGGGACATGGGGACATGGGGATGGGGATGGGGACGGGAATGGGGACATGGGGACATGGGGATGGGGATGGGAATGGGGACGGGGATGGGGACAGGAATGGGGATGGGGATGGGGACGGGAACGGGAACGGGAGTGGGGACATGGGGACATGGGGACATGGGGATGGGGATGGGGACGGGGACATGGGGATGGGGACAGGAATGGGGATGGGAATGGGGACGGGGATGGGAACGGGGATGGGAATGGGAATGGGGACATGGGGATGGGGATGGGGATGGGAACAGGGACGGGGACAGGGATGGGGATGGGGACATGGGGATGGGGACGGGAATGGGGATGGGGACGGGGACATGGGGACACAGGGACATGGGGATGGGGACGGGAATGGGAATGGGGATGGGAATGGGGATGGGGACGGGAATGGGGACGGGAATGGGGACGGGAACGGGAATGGGGATGGGGACGGGAATGGGAATGGGGATGGGAATGGGGACAGGGACGGGGACAGGGACGGGGACGGGAATGGGGACGGGAATGGGGACGGGAACGGGGATGGGAACGGGAACGGGAATGGGGACGGGAATGGGGACGGCGTCAGCGCCCGGACGCCTGGGTCCCTCCATGGGAACCCAGAGACCTGGGCCCTTCCATGGGAACCCAGACCCTTCCTGGACATCTGGACCCCTTCCCATGGGACACCCGGACGCCTGGGCCCTTCCATGGCAACCCAGGGACCTTATTGGAGCGCTCGGATGCCTGGGCCCTTCCCATGTCCCCGTGTCACCGAGTGTCCCCAAACTTCCCCAGCCCATAGAGGACCCCCGTGTCCCTGTGCAGACCCCCCCGTACGCACCTCCCCGAGGAACCAGGCGGTGAGGAAGCCGAAGAGGACGGCGTCGTTGGCCTCGCATTGCAGGGTGTCCCCACGTTCCCGTGTCCCCTCCCGCGTCCCCGTGTCACCGAGTGTCCCCAAATGTCCCCAGGGGGTAGAGGACCCCCGTGTCCCCATGGGGACCCCCCCGTACGCACCTCCCCGAGGAACCAGGCGGTGAGGAAGCCGAAGAGGACGGCGTCGTTGGCCTCGCATGGCAGGGTGTCCCTGTGTTCCCGTGTCCCCTCCCGCGTCCCCGTGTCACCCAGTGTCCCCATACTTCCCCAGCCCATAGAGGACCCCCGTGTCCCCACGGGGACCCCCCCGTACGCACCTCCCCGAGGAACCAGGCGGTGAGGAAGCCGAAGAGGACGGCGTCGTTGACCTCCCATGGCAGGGTGTCCCTGTGTTCCCGTGTCCCCTCCCGCGTCCCCGTGTCACCCAGTGTCCCCAAATGTCCCCAGGGGGTAGAGGACCCCTGTGTCCCCACGCAGACCCCCCCGTACGCACCTCCCCGAGGAACCAGGCGGTGAGGAAGCCGAAGAGGACGGCGTCGTTGGCCTCGCATGGCAGGGTGTCCCCACGTTCCCGTGTCCCCTCCCGCGTCCCCGTGTCACCCAGTGTCCCCAAATGTCCCCAGGGGGTAGGGGACCCCCGTGTCCCCACGGGGACCCCCCCGTACGCACCTCCCCGAGGAACCAGGCGGTGAGGAAGCCGAAGAGGACGGCGTCGTTGGCCTCGCATGGCAGGGTGTCCCCGTGTTCCCGTGTCCCCTCCCGTGTCCCCGTGTCACCCAGTGTCCCCAAACTTCCCCAGCCCATAGAGGACCCCCGTGTCCCCACGGGGACCCCCCCGTACGCACCTCCCCGAGGAACCAGGCGGTGAGGAAGCCGAAGAGGACGGCGTCATTGGCCTCGCATGGCAGAGTGTCCCCGTGTTCCCGTGTCCCCTCCCGCGTCCCCGTGTCACCGAGTGTCCCCAAACGTCCCCAGGGGGTAGAGGACCCCCGTGTCCCCACGGGGACCCCCCCGTACGCACCTCCCCGAGGAACCAGGCGGTGAGGAAGCCGAAGAGGACGGCGTCGTTGGCCTCGCATTGCAGGGTGTCCCCACGTTCCCGTGTCCCCTCCCGCGTCCCCGTGTCACCGAGTGTCCCCAAACGTCCCCAGGGGGTAGAGGACCCCCGTGTCCCCATGGGGACCCCCCCGTACGCACCTCCCCGAGGAACCAGGCGGTGAGGAAGCCGAAGAGGACGGCGTCGTTGGCCTCGCATGGCAGGGTGTCCCTGTGTTCCCGTGTCCCCTCCCGCGTCCCCGTGTCACCCAGTGTCCCCAAACTTCCCCAGCCCATAGAGGACCCCCGTGTCCCCACGGGGACCCCCCCGTACGCACCTCCCCGAGGAACCAGGCGGTGAGGAAGCCGAAGAGGACGGCGTCGTTGGCCTCGCATGGCAGGGTGTCCCTGTGTTCCCGTGTCCCCTCCCGCGTCCCCGTGTCACCCAGTGTCCCCAAACTTCCCCAGCCCATAGAGGACCCCCGTGTCCCCACGGGGACCCCCCCGTACGCACCTCCCCGAGGAACCAGGCGGTGAGGAAGCCGAAGAGGACGGCGTCGTTGGCCTCGCATGGCAGGGCGTCCCCACGTTCCCGTGTCCCCTCCCGTGTCCCCATGTCACCCAGTGTCCCCAAACTTCCCCAGCCCATAGAGGACCCCCGTGTCCCCGCGGGGACCCCCCCGTACGCACCTCCCCGAGGAACCAGGCGGTGAGGAAGCCGAAGAGGACGGCGTCGTTGGCCTCGCATGGCAGGGTGTCCCCATGTTCCCGTGTCCCCTCCCACGTCCCCGTGTCACCCAGTGTCCCCATGTCCCCCCAGGGGGTAGAGGACCCCCGTGTCCCCACGGGGACCCCCCCGTACGCACCTCCCCGAGGAACCAGGCGGTGAGGAAGCCAAAGAGGACGGCGTCGTTGGCCTCGCATGGCAGGGTGTCCCCACGTTCCCGTGTCCCCTCCCGCGTCCCCGTGTCACCCAGTGTCCCCAAACGTCCCCAGGGGGTAGAGGACCCCCGTGTCCCTGTGCAGACCCCCCCGTACGCACCTCCCCGAGGGACCAGGCGGTGAGGAAGCCGAAGAGGACGGCGTCGTTGGCCTCGCATGGCAGGGTGTCCCCACGTTCCCGTGTCCCCTCCCGCGTCCCCGTGTCACCGAGTGTCCCCAAACGTCCCCAGGGGGTAGAGGACCCCCGTGTCCCCACGGGGCCCCCCCCGTACGCACCTCCCCGAGGAACCAGGCGGTGAGGAAGCCGAAGAGGACGGCGTCGTTGGCCTCGCATGGCAGGGTGTCCCCGTGTTCCCGTGTCCCCTCCCGTGTCCCCGTGTCACCGAGTGTCCCCAAACGTCCCCAGGGGGTAGAGGACCCCCGTGTCCCCACGGGGCCCCCCCCGTACGCACCTCCCCGAGGAACCAGGCGGTGAGGAAGCCGAAGAGGACGGCGTCGTTGGCCTCGCATGGCAGGGTGTCCCCACGTTCCTGTGTCCCCTCCCGCGTCCCCGTGTCACCCAGTGTCCCCAAACTTCCCCAGCCCATAGAGGACCCCCGTGTCCCCACGCAGACCCCCCCGTACGCACCTCCCCGAGGAACCATGCGGTGAGGAAGCCGAAGAGGACGGCGTCGTTGGCCTCGCGGTCGTACCAGGGCACCCCGATGGCGCAGCTCTCCCACAGCTCGGCCTTCCAGCGCTCCAGGGACCAGGCGGTGGCCGCCACGTCCAGGAGGACGACGGCCGGGCTGCCCTCGATGAGCCACCTCCCGAAGTGCACCTGGGGACATTGGGGACAATGTGTGACACCTGGGGACACCTGGGGACACGGCCGGGCTGCCCTCGATGAGCCACCTCCCAAAGTGCACCTGGGGACATTGGGGACAATGGGGACACTGGGTGACACCTGGGGACACGGGCTGCCCTCGATGAGCCACCTCCCGAAGTGCACCTGGGGACAACGAGTGACATTGGGGACATTGGGGACACTGTGTGACACCTGGGGACACCTGG
Organism: Tinamus guttatus; assembly: GCF_059628265.1. Classification (NCBI taxonomy): domain Eukaryota; kingdom Metazoa; phylum Chordata; class Aves; order Tinamiformes; family Tinamidae; genus Tinamus; species Tinamus guttatus. The sequence goes on along the minus strand of NW_028290262.1, from coordinate 10,678 downwards.
GGACACCTGGGGACACGGGCTGCCCTCGATGAGCCACCTCCCAAAGTGCACCTGGGGACACTGGGGACATTGGGGACACCTGGGGACACTGTGTGACACCTGGGGACACCTGGGGACACGGCCGGGCTGCCCTCGATGAGCCACCTCCCGAAGTGCACCTGGGGACATTGGGGACATTGGGGACACTGTGTGACACCTGGGGACACCTGGGGACACCTGGGGACACGGGCTGCCCTCGATGAGCCACCTCCCGAAATGGACCTGGGGACATTGGGGACAATGTGTGACACTGTGTGACACTGGGTGACACCTGGGGACACGGCCGGGCTGCCCTCGATGAGCCACCTCCCGAAATGGACCTGGGGACAACGAGTGACATTGGGGACACTGGGTGACACCTGGGGACACTGTGTGACACCTGGGGACACGGCCGGGCTGCCCTCGATGAGCCACCTCCCAAAGTGCACCTGGGGACATTGGGGACATTGGGGACACTGTGTGACACCTGGGGACACCTGGGGACACGGGCTGCCCTCGATGAGCCACCTCCCAAAGTGAACCTGGGGACATTGGGGACAATGGGGACACCTGGGGACACCTGGGGACACGGCCGGGCTGCCCTCGATGAGCCACCTCCCGAAATGGACCTGGGGACATTGGGGACATTGGGGACACCTGGGGACACGGGCTGCCCTCGACGAGCCACCTCCCGAAGTGCACCTGGGGACATTGGGGACATTGGGGACACCTGGGGACACCTGGGGACACGGCCGGGCTGCCCTCGATGAGCCACCTCCCAAAGTGCACCTGGGGACATTGGGGACATTGGGGACATTGGGGACACTGGGTGACACCTGGAGACATTGTGTGACACCTGGGGACACCTGCGGACACGGGCTGCCCTCGATGAGCCACCTCCCGAAATGGACCTGGGGACATTGGGGACATTGGGGACACCTGGGGACACCTGGGGACACGGCCGGGCTGCCCTCGATGAGCCACCTCCCGAAATGGACCTGGGGACATTGGGGACAATGTGTGACACCTGGGGACACTGTGTGACACCTGGGGACACCTGGGGACACGGCCGGGCTGCCCTCGATGAGCCACCTCCCGAAATGCACCTGGGGACATTGGGGACATTGGGGACATTGGGGACATTGGGGACACTGGGTGACACCTGGGGACACGGGCTGCCCTCGATGAGCCACCTCCCGAAGTGAACCTGGGGACAACGAGTGACATTGGGGACACCTGGGGACACTGTGTGACACCTGGGGACACGGCCGGGCTGCCCTCGATGAGCCACCTCCCAAAGTGCACCTGGGGACATTGGGGACAATGTGTGACACCTGGGGACACGGGCTGCCCTCGATGAGCCACCTCCCAAAGTGCACCTGGGGACATTGGGGACAATGTGTGACACCTGGGGACATTGGGGACACCTGGGGACACCTGGGGACACGGCCGGGCTGCCCTCGATGAGCCACCTCCCGAAGTGCACCTGGGGACATTGGGGACATTGGGGACACTGGGTGACACCTGGGGACACCTGGGGACACGGCCGGGCTGCCCTCAATGAGCCACCTCCCAAAGTGCACCTGGGGACATTGGGGACATTGGGGACACTGGGTGACACCTGGGGACACTGTGTGACACCTGGGGACACGGCCGGGCTGCCCTCGATGAGCCACCTCCCGAAATGGACCTGGGGACAACGAGTGACATTGGGGACACCTGGGGACATTGGGGACACCTGGGGACACCTGGGGACATTGGGGACACCTGGGGACACTGTGTGACACTGTGTGACACCTGGGGACACCTGGGGACACAGGAGGACAATAGGGGACACTGGGGACATGGGCTGGCACCTGGGGACAGAGCGGGACAAAATGGCGCCGGGGGAACGAAATTGGGGGAAGTGACACAAAATGGCGGCCACAGGGGGTCACATGGCAGGAAGGACCCAAAATGGCACCCCATGGGCATAAAATGGCCCAAAATGGCCCGAAATGGCGCAATGTGACCCAAAATGACCCAAAATGGCGCAATGTGGCCCAAAATGGCACCCACGAAGGGGCAATGTGGCAGGAAGGGCCCCAAAATGGCACCCGGGGGGGTGACAAGGAGGGGACAGGGCACAAAATGGCGCCCGCGGGTGGCACCGGGGGGGGGATGGCCCTAAAATGGGGTGAAATGCTGAAAAAAGGGTGCACTGGGGCAAAAGGGGTGCAAAATGGGGCGAAAAGCGGCAAAATTGGGCGCAAAGAAGCAAAATGGGGCAAAAAGTGGCAAAATGGGGTGCAAAGCTGCAAAATGGGGCGCTGAGCCCCAAAACGGGATGTGCAAATCTGAACAAAGTGCCACCCTCACCCCAAAATGGGCTTTTTTGGCCCCAAAATGGCCCTGCGCTGCTGCCTGGGCCCCAGTGCCCCCAAAACAGCCGCTTTTGGCCCCATTTCTGTCCCCAAAATGAGGCGTTGTGCCCCAAAATGGGGCCCAGGAGCCCCCCCCAGTGCAGCCTGCGCTGGCAGCACCCAAAAAGGGGTGAATTTGCCCCAAAATTGAGCCCTGACCCATCAGTGTCCCCTAAAACAGGTGATTTCCCCCCAAAATGGAATCTTGGCCTGGCAGCAGCCCCAAAATCGAGTAAAATGAACCCAAAAAGGGCCCTGACCTCCTGACACTCCAAAAAAGGGTAAAATCCCCCAAAATGGGGCCATGACCTCACTGTGCCCCCAAAATGCCATTAAATCACCCCAAAACAGCGCCTGGCCTTGCTGGAGCCCCCAAATCGGGTAAAATCACCCCAAAACAAGCCCGGGGTTTCACACGGCTCCGAAATGGGCTAAATTCACCCCAAAACGGGACTGGGTGGGGGGGAGGGGCCACGACCTTTGCGGGGTGGGGGGGGGAGGGGGGAGGAAACCGGAGCCGGGGCTAAAAATAGCCCCACGCGGGGGGGGAGGGGCGGGGGCCCGAAATGTCACCGCCCGCCCGGACGCCGGGGCCCCTCCGGTCACCTGGGAGGTGGCGGCGGCCGCGGGGGCTCCTGGGTCCCCCTCGTGTTGTCACCTTGCGGCCACCAGGGGGTTCCCTACCCGGACGCCTGGGCCCCTTCCCGGACGCCTGGGCCCTTTCCCGGACGCTCCCGGACGCCTGGGCCCTTTCCTGGACGCTCCCGGACGCCTGGGCCCTTCGAGGTCTCACCTTGCACCCTTGGCTGTTCATGGCCTGCAGCGTGCGGCGCAGGGCAGCCCCTCGGACGCCTGGGCCCTTCCCGGACGCTCCCGGACGCCTGGGCCCTTCCCGGACGCCTGGGCCCTTCCCGGACGCCTGGGCCCCCTTCCCGGACGCCTGGGCCCCCTTCCCGGATGCCTGGGCCCTTCCCGGACGCTCCTGGACGCCTGGGCCCTTCCCGGACGCCTGGGCCTTTCCCGGACGCCTGGGCCCTTTCCCGGACGCCTGGGCCCTTCCCGGACGCCGGGGCCCTTTCCCAGACGCCGGGGCCCTTCCCGGACGCCTGGGCCCTTCCCGGACGCCTGGACCCTTCCCGGACGCCTGGGCCCTTTCCCGGACGCCTGGGCCCTTCCCGGACGCCTGGGCCCCTCCATATCTCACCTTGCAGCCCTGGCTGTTCATGGCCTGCAGCGTCCGGCGCAGGGCGGCGCTCGGCGGCTCCAGCAGCTCCACCTGGGTCCTCACGCTGGCCTCCACGTAGGGCCCCACCAGGTAGTAGCCGTCGCCCCACTCGTCGGCCGTCACCCGGGCCTTGGTCTGCAGGACGGTGTAGATCCCGCCCACTGCGGGGACAGCGTGACGTCAACGGCACGGTGACGTCACACCGACGTCACGGTGACGTCACATCAACCCCATGGCCACGTCAACAGCATGGCGACGTCAACGGCATGGTGACATCAACCCCATGGTGACGTCAACCCCATGGTGACGTCACACCGACGTCATGGTGGCGTCACATCAACGTCCTGGTGACGTCACATCAACCCCATGGTGACGTCAACGTCATGGTGGCATCAACATCATGGGGGCATCAACCCCATGGTGACATCACATCAACATCATGGCGACGTCAGCAGCATGGGGGCATCGACCTCATGGTGACGTCGCGTCAACATCATGGTGACATCACACCAACCCCATGGTGACGTCAACTTCATGGCAACGTCAACGTCATGGCGACATCAACGGCATAGGTGCATCGACCCCATGGTGACCTCACATCAACGTCATGGTGACATCAACATCATGGCGACGTCAACGTCATGGTGACATCAACCTCATGGTGGCATCGACCCCATGGTGACATCAACCTCATGGTGGCATCGACCCCATGGTGACGTCGCGTCAACCCCATGGTGACGTCACACCAACCCCATGGTGACGTCACACCAACCCCATGGTGATGTCAACATCATGGTGGCATCACTGCAACGTGACATCGCATCAACCCCATGGTGACGTCAACATGGCGGCATCGACCCCATGGTGACATCGCATCAACATCATGGTGATGTCACCATCATGGCGGCATCAACCCCATGGTGACATCGCATCAACGTCATGGTGACGTCACACCAACCCCATGGTGACGTCAACGTCATGGTGCCATCGACCCCATGGTGACATCACATCAACCGCATGGTGACGTCAACCTCGCAGTGACGTCAACCCCATGGTGACGTCAACGTCATGGGGGCATCGACCCCATGGTGACCTCGCATCAACCCCATGTCAACATCAACGTCATGGCGACGTCAACCCCACGGCGACGTCGCATCAATATCATGGTGATGTCAACCTCACAGTGACGTCAACGCCATGGCAACGTCTACGTCATGATGACATCACATCAACCCCATGGCGACGTCAATGTCGTGGTGGCATCGACCCCATGGTGACCTCGCATTAACATCATGGTGACATCAATTTCACAATGACGTCAACCCCATGGAGATGTCACATCAACGTCATGGCGACGTCAACCTCACAATGACATCAACCCCATGGCGACGTCAACCCCATGGCAACATCAACATCCTGGTGACAACAATGTCATGGTGATGTCGCATCAGCATCACGGTGACATCGCATCAACTCCACGGCGATGTCAACGTCATGGCAATGTCAACTCGTGGCAGTGTCAACCCCACGGTGACGTCAACCACACAGCAACATCGACATCACGGTGACATCAACCCCATGCTGATGTCAACCTCACGGTGACGTCACAGCAAGCCCATGGTGACGTCAACATCATGATGACATCAACCACACAGTGACATCAACCCCATGGTGATGTCACATCAACCCCAAAGCGACGTCATCATCACAACGACGTCAACCCCATGACGACGTCATCGTCATGGTGACGTCGCATCAACCCCACACAGACGTCAACATCACGATGACATAAACCCCCCAGTGACATCAACCCGCAGTGATGTCAACATTGTGGTGACGTCACGTTAACCCCGTGGTGACATCGACCCCATGGTGATGTCACATCACTTCCGTGGTGACGTCAGCCCCACGGTGACATCAACGCCATGGTGACATCACATCACCCCATGGTGATGTCACCATCAGGGGGACGTCAGTATCGCGTTGACGTCAACCCCACGGCGACATCAACACCAGGGCGACCTCGCGTCAACCCCACAATGATGTCACATTAACAGCAGCGACGTCAACCCCGTGGTGACGTCACCCCAACCCATGGTCACCCAACCCCACCATGGTGTCCCCAGCCCATTGCAGTGTCCCCATTGCGGTGTCCCTGTCATGGTGTCCCCAGCCCCATCACGGTGTCCCCGTTGCAGTGTCCCCGTCGCGGTGTCCCCAACCCCGTTGTGGTGTCTGACCCTGTTGCGGTGTCCCCATCCCGGTGTCCCCATCATGGTGTCCCCAACCCCATCTTGGTGTCCCCAACCCCGTCACGCTGTCCCCGTTGGGTGTCCCCAACCCCGTCCCGGTGTCCCCATTCTGGTGTCCCCGTCACGTCCCTGTCCCCGTTGCACTGTCCCCATCACGCTGTCCCCGTCCCGGTGTCCCCGTCGCGCTATCCCCAACCCTGTCGCGCTGTCCCCATCCCAGCGTCCCCATCGCGGTGTCCCCATGGTGTCCCCATCCCCGTCCTGGTGTCCCTGTCACGCTGTTCCCGTCACAGTGTCCCCCTCACGGTGTCCCCAACCCTGTCCCGCTGTCCCCGTGTCACGGTGTCCCCGTGTCGCGGTGTCCCCGTGTCGCGGTGTCCCTGTCCCCATTGCGCTGTGCCCGTCCCGGTGTCCCTGTCCCTGCCCTGGTGTCCCCGTGTCGTGGTGTCCCCGTCCCCGTGCTGTCCCCGTCCCGGTGTCCTGGTGTCCCTGTCCCGGTGTCCCTGTGGTGTCCCAGTCCCCATCATTGTGTCCTGGTCGTGGTGTCCCCGTGTCGCGCTGTCCCCGTGGCGGTGTCCCCATGGTGTCCCTGTCCCCGTTTCGCTGTCCCCATCCCGGTGTCCCTGTCCCTGCCCTAGTGTCCCTGTCCTGGTGTCCTTGTGTCCTGGTGGCCCCATGTCCCGGTGTCTCTCTGTCGTGGTGTCCCCGTCCCCATTGCGGTGTCCCCGTCCCGCAGTGTCCCCGTCGCGGTGTCTCCGTGTCGCGGTGTCCCTGTCGCGGTGTCCCCGTGGTGTCCCTGTCCCCGTTTCGCTGTCCCCGTCGCGGTGTCCCCGTCCCGCAGTGTCCCCGTGTCCCGGTGTCTCTGTGTCGTGGTGTCCCCGTCCCCATTGCGGTGTCACCGTCCCACGGTGTCCCCATTCCCGGCGTCCCCGTGTCCCGGCGTCCCCGTGTCGCGGTGTCCCTGTGTCGCGGTGTCCCCATTCCTGGTGTCCCCGTTCCGGTGTCCCTGTCCCCGTGTCGCGGTGTCCCCATGTTGGTGTCCCCATTGTCCCCGCTCACCCTTGTTGGCCACCTCCCAGGCCACCTCGAACAGGACGACGTTGTCGAGGGCGTCGGGGCCGGCCCAGTCCTCGAGGCCGGGGAGGGACGAGACCGACACGCTGCGGGACAGCGGCATGGCTGCTAAAATGGGGAGAAAACACGGGAAAATGGTGAAAAACGGGGGAAAAATGAGGAAAACGGGGACACCGAGACGCTGCGGGACAGCGGCATGGCTGCGAAAATGGGGGAAAAACACGGGAAAATGGTGAAAAATGGGGGAAAATGAGGAAAAATGAACCAAAACGGGGACACCGAGACGCTGCGGGACAGCGGCATGGCTGCGAAAATGGGGGAAAAACACGGGAAAATGGTGAAAAATGGGGGAAAAATGAGGAAAAATGAACCAAAACGGGGACACCGAGACGCTGCGGGACAGCGGCATGGCTGCGAAAATGGGGAGAAAACACGGGAAAATGGTGAAAAATGGGGGAAAAATGAGGAAAAATGAACCAAAACGGGGACACCGAGACGCTGCGGGACAGCGGCATGGCTGCGAAAATGGGGAGAAAACACGGGAAAATGGTGAAAAATGGGGGAAAAATGAGGAAAAATGAACCAAAACGGGGACACCGAGACGCTGCGGGACAGCGGCATGGCTGCGAAAATATGGGAAAATGGGCAAAAATGGGGGAAAATGAGGAAAAATGAACCAAAACGGGGACACCGACACGCTGCGGGACAGCGGCATGGCTGCGAAAATGGGGGAAAAATACATCAAAATGGGCAAAAATGGGGAGAAATGGGGGAAATGGGGACACCGACACGCTGCGGGACAGCGGCATGGCGGCTAAAACGGGGAAAAAACCCGGGAAAATGGTGAAAAATGGGGGAAAAATGAGGAAAACGGGGACACCGAGACGCTGCGGGACAGCGGCATGATGGCTAAAATGGGGGAAAAAACGGGGAAAATGGTGAAAAATGGGGGAAAAATGAGGAAAACGGGGACACCGACACGCTGCGGGACAGCGGCATGGCTGCAAAAATATGGGAAAATGGGCAAAAATGGGGGAAAATGAGGAAAAATGAACCAAAACGGGGACACCGACACGCTGCGGGACAGCGGCATGGCTGCGAAAATGGGGGAAAAACACGGGAAAATGGTGAAAAATGGGGGAAAAATGAGGAAAACGGGGACACCGAGACGCTGCGGGACAGCGGCATGACTGCGAAAATATGGGAAAATGGGCAAAAATGGGGGAAAATGAGGAAAAATGAACCAAAACGGGGACACCGACACGCTGCGGGACAGCGGCATGGCTGCGAAAATATGGGAAAATGGGCAAAAATGGGGGAAAAATGAGGAAAACGGGGACACCGAGACGCTGCGGGACAGCGGCATGGCGGCTAAAATGAGGAGAAAACACAAGAAAATGGGCAAAAATGGGGGAAAATGAGGACCAAAACGGGGATACCGAGACGCTGCGCGACAGCGGCATGGCTGCGAAAATATGGGAAAATGGGCAAAAATGGGGGAAAATGAGCAAAAATGAACCAAAACGGGGACACCGACACGCTGCGGGACAGCGGCATGGCAGCTAAAATGGGGAGAAAACACGGGAAAATGGGCAAAAAAGGGGAGAAATGGGGGAAATGGGGACACCGAGACGCTGCGGGACAGCGGCATGGCGGCTGAAATGGGGAGAAAACACAGGAAAATGGGCAAAAACAGGGGAAAATGAACCAAAACGGGGACACCAAGGCGCTGCGGGACAGCGGCATGGTTAAAATGGGGAGAAAACACGGGAAAATGGGCAAAAACGGGGGAAAAATGAGGAAAACGGGGACACCGAGACGCTGCGGGACAGCGGCATGGCTGCAAAAATGGGGAGAAAACACGGGAAAATGGGCAAAAATGGGGGAAAATGAACCAAAACGGGGAAAACGGGGACACCGAGACGCTGCAGGACAGCGGCATGGCTGCGAAAATGGGGGAAAAACATGGGAAAATGGTGAAAAATGGGTGAAAAATGAGGAAAACGGGGACACCGAGACGCTGCGTGACAGCGGCATGACTAAAATGGGAGAAAAAACGGGGAAAATGGGTGAAAATGGTGAAAAATGGACCAAAACGGGGACACCAAGACGCTGCGGGACAGCGGCATGACTGCGAAAACGGGGGAAAAACAGGGGAAAATAGGTGAAAATGGGGAAAAATGAGGAAAACGGGGACACCGAGACGCTGCGGGACAGCGGCATGGCTACAATGAGGAAAAAAAACATGAAAATGGTGAAAAATGGGGGGAAATGAACCAAAATGGGGAGACCGAGATGCTGCGCGACAGCGGCATGGCTGCGAAAACGGGGGAAAATGGGCAAAAATGGGTGAAAATGAGGAAAAACGGGGAAAACGGGGACACCGAGACGCTGCGGGACAGCGGCATGGCTAAAATGGGGGAAAAATGGGCAAAAATGGGGGAAAACGGGGACAGGAAAACGCTGCGGGACAGCGGCATGGCGGCTAAAATGGGGGAACAAACGGGGAAAATGGTGAAAAATGGGGGAAAATGGACCAAAACGGAGACACCAAGACGCTGCGGGACAGCGGCATGGCTAAAACGGGGGAAAAACACAGGAAAATGGGCAAAAATTAGGAAAAACGGGGAAAACGGGGACACGGAGACGCTGCGGGACAGCGGCTGAAATGGGGAAAAAATAAATGAAAATGGGCAAAAACGGGGAAAATGGACTAAAATGGGGACACCGAGATGCTGCGCGCCAGCGGCATGGCTGCGAAAATGCGGAAAAAACAGGGGAAAATGGTGAAAAATGGGTGAGAATGGGGGAACAGGGGACACAGAAACGCTGCGCAACAGCGGCATGGCTGCAAAAATGGGGAAAAATACATGAAAATGGGCAAAAACGGGAGAAAACGGGGAAAACGGGGACACCGGGACGCTGCGTGCCAGTGGTATGACGGCTAAAACGGGAAAAAACGGGGAAAACGGGTGAAAATGGGCAAAAACGGGCGAAAATAGGGACACCGAGACGCTGGGCGCCTGAGGCATGGCTAAAAACAAGTGAAAATGGGGAAAAATGGGCGAGAAAAGGCAATAACGGGACATGAGGACACTCGCAAAAACACAAGATGCTGCCAGCAGCGGCATGGCTGAAAAAACGGTGAAAAACGCCCTAAAATTGCCCAAAAAAGCCCCAAAATGGGTGAAACGGGACAGGGCGATACCGGCCAGGACTCCAAGACACTGCAAAAACGGGGAAAAACGCCCCAAAACTGGGTGAAACAGCCCCAAAATGGGCAAAAACGGGACCCTGGGGCACCCGTGGGGACACCGAGACGCTGCCGCCAGCGGCGTGGCTGCAGAAACGGGGAAAAACGTCCCGAAAACGGGGGAAACGGCCCCAAAACGTCCCCCGGGGGCTGGGGGAATTGGGAGAAAACGGCCCAAAATGACCGGGGGGGGGGGGTGAAACGGGGGCGCCCCCCCCCCCCCGCGGGACCCCCCAGGGCCCCCCCCATGTCCCCCCCCCATGGGACCCCCCCCAACCCCCCCCATCCCGGACCCCCCCCATGACCCCCCCCCCGGAGCCCCCCCCCACCCCATGACCCCCCCCCCAAAAGTTCCGAGATTCCCCCCCCATAGAGCCCCCCCCCCAAACCCAGGACCCCCCCAACCCCCCCCATCCCGGACCCCCCCCCCATGACCCCCCCCCAGAGCCCCCCC